>NW_024543436.1:0-137513 GCF_018167655.1 Microtus oregoni
TGCTGGGTGCTCAGTGCTCGGGGTGCTGGGTGCTCAGTTCTCGGGGTGCTGGGTGTTCAGTGCTCAGTGCTCAGGGTGCTGGGTGCTCAGTGCTCAGTGCTCAGGGTGCTGGTTGCTCAGTACTCAGGGTGCTGGGTGCTCAGTACTCAGGGTTCTGGGTGCTCAGTGCTCAGGGTGCTGGGTGCTCAGTACTCAGGGTGCTGGGTGATCAGTGCTCGGGGTGCTGGGTGCTCAGTGCTCAGGGTGCTGGGTGCTCAGTGCTCAGGGTGCTGGGTGCTCAGTACTCAGGGTGCTGGGTGCTCAGTGCTCGGGTTGCTCGGTGCTCAGTACTCACGGTGCTGGATGCTCAGTGCTCAGGGTGCTGGGTGCTCAGTGATCAGGGTGCTGGGTGCTCAGTACTCAGGGTGCTCGGTACTCAGTACTCAGGGTTCTCGGTGCTCAGTACTCAGGGTGCTGGGTACTCAGTGCTCAGGGTGCTGGGTGCTCAGTACTCAGGGTGCTCAGTGCTCAGTACTTAGGGTGCTTGGTGCTCAGTACTCAGGTTGCTCAGTGCTCAGGGTGCTCAGTGCTCAGTGCTCGGGGGTGCTGGGTGCTCAGTGCTCAGGGCGCTGTGTGCTCAGTGCTCGGGGTGCTGTGTGCTCAGTACTCGGGGGTGCTGGGTGCTCAGTGCTCATGTTGCTCAGTGCTCAGTACTCAGTGCTCAGGGTGCTCAGTGCTCAGTGCTCAGGGTGCTGGGTGTTCAGTACTCAGGGTGCTGGGTGCTCAGTACTCAGGGTGCTGGGTTGCTCAGTGCTCAGGGTGCTGGGTGCTCAGTGCTCGGGGCGCTGGGTGCTCAGTGCTCGGGGTGCTCGGAGCTCAGTACTCAGGGTGCTGGGTGCTCAGTGCTCGGGGTGATCGGTGCTCAGTGCTCAGGGTGCTGGGTGCTCAGTGCTCAGGGTGCTGGGTGCTCAGTGCTCGGGGTGCTCGGTGCTCAGTACGTTGGGTGCTCACTACTCAGGGTGCTGGGTGCTCAGTGCTCAGGGAGCTGGGTGCTCAGTGCTCAGGGTGCTGGGTGCTCAGTGCTCTGGGTGCTGGGTGCTCAGTACTCAGGGTGCTGGGTGCTCAGTGCTCGGGGTGCTGGGTGCTCAGTGCTCAGGGTGCTGGGTGCTCAGTACTCAGGGTGCTGTGTGCTCAGTACTCGGGGTGCTGCGTGCTCAGTATTCAGGGTGCTGGGTGCTCAGTACTCATTGTGCTGGGTGCTCAGTACTCGGGTGCTGGGTGCTCAGTGCTCAGGGTCCTGGGTGCTCAGTGCTTGGGGTGCTGGGTGCTCAGTGCTCAGTACTCAGGGTGCTGGGTGCTCAGTGCTCGGGGTGCTGCGTGCTCAGTGCTCAGTACTCAGGGTCCTGGGTGCTCAGTACTCAGGGTGCTGTGTGCTCAGTGCTCAGGGTGCTGGGTGCTCAGTGCTCAGGGTGCTGGGTGCTCAGTGCTCAGGGTGCTGGGTGCTCAGTACTCAGGGTGCTGGGTGCTCAGTGCTCGGGGTGCTGGGTGCTCAGTGCTCAGGGTGCTGGGTGCTCAGAACTCAGGGTGTTATGTCCTCAGTACTCGGGGTGCTGGGTGCTCAGTACTCAGGGTGCTGGGTGCTCAGTACTCAGGGTGCTGGTTGCTTAGTACTCGGGTGCTGGGTGCTCAGTGCTCAGGGTGCTGGGTGCTCAGTACTCAGGGTGCTGGGTGCTCAGTGCTCGGGGTGCTCGGTTCTCAGTACTCAGGGTGCTGGGTGCTCAGTGCTCAGGGTGCTCGATGCTCAGTATGTTGGGTGCTCACTACTCAGGGTGCTGAGTGCTCAGTGCTCAGGGTGCTGGGTGCTCAGTGCTCAGGGTGCTGGGTGCTCAGTGCTCAGGGTGCTGGGTGCTCAGTACTCAGGGTGCTGGGTGCTCAGTGCTCGGGGTGCTGGGTGCTCAGTGCTCAGGGTGCTGGGTGCTCAGTACTCAGGGTGTTGGTTGCCCAGTACTCAGGGTGCTTTTTGCTCAGTACTCAGGGTGCTGGGTGCTCAGTACTCAGGGTGCTGGGTGCTCAGTACTCGGATGCTGGGTGCTCAGTGCTCAGGGTGCTGGGTGCTCAGTGCTCGGGGTGCTGGGTGCTCAGTGCTCAGTACTCAGGGTGCTGGGTGCTTAGTACTCGGGGTGCTGGATGCTCAGTGCTCAGTACTCAGGGTGCTGGGTGCTCAGTGCTCAGGGTGCTGGGTGCTCAGTGCTCAGGGTGCTGGGTGCTCAGTGCTCAGGGTGCTGTGTACTCAGTGCTCAGGGTGCTGGGTGCTCAGTACTCAGGGTGCTGGGTGCTCAGTGCTCACGGTGCTGGGTGCTCAGTGCTCGGGGTGCTGGGTGCTCAGTGCTCGGGGTGCTGGGTGCTCAGTGTTCGGGGTGCTCAGTGCTCAGTACTCAGGGTGCTGGGTGCTCAGTGCTCGAGGTGCTCAGTACTCAGGGTGCTGGGTGCTCAGTGCTCAGGGTGCTGGGTGCTCAGTACTCAGGGTGCTGGGCGCACAGTGCTCAGGGTGCTGGGTGCTCAGTACACAGGGTGCTGGGAGCTCAGTGCTCAGGGTGATTGGTGCTCAGTACTCAGTGTGCTCAGTACTCAGGGTACTGGGTGCTCATTGCTCGGGGTGGTGGGAGCTCAGTACTCAGGGTGCTGGGTGCTCAGTGCTCGGGGTGCTGGGTGCTCAGTGCTCAGGGTGATCGGTGCTCAATACTGAGGGTGCTGGGTGCTCAGTGCTCAGGGTGCTGGGTGTTCAGTCCACAGGGTGCCCAGTGCTCAGGGTGCTGGGTGCTCAGTGCTCGGGGTGCTGGGTGCTCAGTTCTCGGGGTGCTGGGTGTTCAGTGCTCAGTGCTCAGGGTGCTGGGTGCTCAGTGCTCAGTGCTCAGGGTGCTGGTTGCTCAGTACTCAGGGTGCTGGGTGCTCAGTACTCAGGGTTCTGGGTGCTCAGTGCTCAGGGTGCTGGGTGCTCAGTACTCAGGGTGCTGGGTGATCAGTGCTCGGGGTGCTGGGTGCTCAGTGCTCAGGGTGCTGGGTGCTCAGTGCTCAGGGTGCTGGGTGCTCAGTACTCAGGGTGCTGGGTGCTCAGTGCTCGGGTTGCTCGGTGCTCAGTACTCACGGTGCTGGATGCTCAGTGCTCAGGGTGCTGGGTGCTCAGTGATCAGGGTGCTGGGTGCTCAGTACTCAGGGTGCTCGGTACTCAGTACTCAGGGTTCTCGGTGCTCAGTACTCAGGGTGCTGGGTACTCAGTGCTCAGGGTGCTGGGTGCTCAGTACTCAGGGTGCTCAGTGCTCAGTACTTAGGGTGCTTGGTGCTCAGTACTCAGGTTGCTCAGTGCTCAGGGTGCTCAGTGCTCAGTGCTCGGGGTGCTGGGTGCTCAGTGCTCAGGGCGCTGTGTGCTCAGTGCTCGGGGTGCTGTGTGCTCAGTACTCGGGGTGCTGGGTGCTCAGTGCTCAGGTTGCTCAGTGCTCAGTACTCAGTGCTCAGGGTGCTCAGTGCTCAGTGCTCAGGGTGCTGGGTGTTCAGTACTCAGGGTGCTGGGTGCTCAGTACTCAGGGTGCTGGGTGCTCAGTGCTCAGGGTGCTGGGTGCTCAGTGCTCGGGGCGCTGGGTGCTCAGTGCTCGGGGTGCTCGGAGCTCAGTACTCAGGGTGCTGGGTGCTCAGTGCTCGGGGTGATCGGTGCTCAGTGCTCAGGGTGCTGGGTGCTCAGTGCTCAGGGTGCTGGGTGCTCAGTGCTCGGGGTGCTCGGTGCTCAGTACGTTGGGTGCTCACTACTCAGGGTGCTGCGTGCTCAGTGCTCAGTACTCAGGGTCCTGGGTGCTCAGTACTCAGGGTGCTGTGTGCTCAGTGCTCAGGGTGCTGGGTTCTCAGTGCTCAGGGTGCTGGGTGCTCAGTGCTCAGGGTGCTGGGTGCTCAGTACTCAGGGTGCTGGGTGCTCAGTGCTCGGGGTGCTGGGTGCTCAGTGCTCAGGGTGCTGGGTGCTCAGAACTCAGGGTGTTATGTCCTCAGTACTCGGGGTGCTGGGTGCTCAGTAGTCAGGGTGCTGGGTGCTCAGTACTCAGGGTGCTGGTTGCTTAGTACTCGGGTGCTGGGTGCTCAGTGCTCAGGGTGCTGGGTGCTCAGTACTCAGGGTGCTGGGTGCTCAGTGCTCAGGGTGCTCGGTTCTCAGTACTCAGGGTGCTGGGTGCTCAGTGCTCAGGGTGCTCGATGCTCAGTATGTTGGGTGCTCACTACTCAGGGTGCTGAGTGCTCAGTGCTCAGGGTGCTGGGTGCTCAGTGCTCAGGGTGCTGGGTGCTCAGTGCTCAGGGTGCTGGGTGCTCAGTACTCAGGGTGCTGGGTGCTCAGTGCTCGGGGTGCTGGGTGCTCAGTGCTCAGGGTGCTGGGTGCTCAGTACTCAGGGTGTTGGTTGCCCAGTACTCAGGGTGCTTTTTGCTCAGTACTCAGGGTGCTGGGTGCTCAGTACTCAGGGTGCTGGGTGCTCAGTACTCGGATGCTGGGTGCTCAGTGCTCAGGGTGCTGGGTGCTCAGTGCTCGGGGTGCTGGGTGCTCAGTGCTCAGTACTCAGGGTGCTGGGTGCTTAGTACTCGGGGTGCTGGATGCTCAGTGCTCAGTACTCAGGGTGCTGGGTGCTCAGTGCTCAGGGTGCTGGGTGCTCAGTGCTCAGGGTGCTGGGTGCTCAGTGCTCAGGGTGCTGTGTACTCAGTGCTCAGGGTGCTGGGTGCTCAGTACTCAGGGTGCTGGGTGCTCAGTGCTCACGGTGCTGGGTGCTCAGTGCTCGGGGTGCTGGGTGCTCAGTGCTCGGGGTGCTGGGTGCTCAGTGTTCGGGGTGCTCAGTGCTCAGTACTCAGGGTGCTGGGTGCTCAGTGCTCGAGGTGCTCAGTACTCAGGGTGCTGGGTGCTCAGTGCTCAGGGTGCTGGGTGCTCAGTACTCAGGGTGCTGGGCGCACAGTGCTCAGGGTGCTGGGTGCTCAGTACACAGGGTGCTGGGAGCTCAGTGCTCAGGGTGATTGGTGCTCAGTACTCAGTGTGCTCAGTACTCAGGGTACTGGGTGCTCATTGCTCGGGGTGGTGGGAGCTCAGTACTCAGGGTGCTGGGTGCTCAGTGCTCGGGGTGCTGGGTGCTCAGTGCTCAGGGTGATCGGTGCTCAATACTGAGGGTGCTGGGTGCTCAGTGCTCAGGGTGCTGGGTGTTCAGTCCACAGGGTGCCCAGTGCTCAGGGTGCTGGGTGCTCAGTGCTCGGGGTGCTGGGTGCTCAGTTCTCGGGGTGCTGGGTGTTCAGTGCTCAGTGCTCAGGGTGCTGGGTGCTCAGTGCTCAGTGCTCAGGGTGCTGGTTGCTCAGTACTCAGGGTGCTGGGTGCTCAGTACTCAGGGTTCTGGGTGCTCAGTGCTCAGGGTGCTGGGTGCTCAGTACTCAGGGTGCTGGGTGATCAGTGCTCGGGGTGCTGGGTGCTCAGTGCTCAGGGTGCTGGGTGCTCAGTGCTCAGGGTGCTGGGTGCTCAGTACTCAGGGTGCTGGGTGCTCAGTGCTCGGGTTGCTCGGTGCTCAGTACTCACGGTGCTGGATGCTCAGTGCTCAGGGTGCTGGGTGCTCAGTGATCAGGGTGCTGGGTGCTCAGTACTCAGGGTGCTCGGTACTCAGTACTCAGGGTTCTCGGTGCTCAGTACTCAGGGTGCTGGGTACTCAGTGCTCAGGGTGCTGGGTGCTCAGTACTCAGGGTGCTCAGTGCTCAGTACTTAGGGTGCTTGGTGCTCAGTACTCAGGTTGCTCAGTGCTCAGGGTGCTCAGTGCTCAGTGCTCGGGGTGCTGGGTGCTCAGTGCTCAGGGCGCTGTGTGCTCAGTGCTCGGGGTGCTGTGTGCTCAGTACTCGGGGTGCTGGGTGCTCAGTGCTCAGGTTGCTCAGTGCTCAGTACTCAGTGCTCAGGGTGCTCAGTGCTCAGTGCTCAGGGTGCTGGGTGTTCAGTACTCAGGGTGCTGGGTGCTCAGTACTCAGGGTGCTGGGTGCTCAGTGCTCAGGGTGCTGGGTGCTCAGTGCTCGGGGCGCTGGGTGCTCAGTGCTCGGGGTGCTCGGAGCTCAGTACTCAGGGTGCTGGGTGCTCAGTGCTCGGGGTGATCGGTGCTCAGTGCTCAGGGTGCTGGGTGCTCAGTGCTCAGGGTGCTGGGTGCTCAGTGCTCGGGGTGCTCGGTGCTCAGTACGTTGGGTGCTCACTACTCAGGGTGCTGGGTGCTCAGTGCTCAGGGAGCTGGGTGCTCAGTGCTCAGGGTGCTGGGTGCTCAGTGCTCTGGGTGCTGGGTGCTCAGTACTCAGGGTGCTGGGTGCTCAGTGCTCGGGGTGCTGGGTTCTCAGTGCTCAGGGTGCTGGGTGCTCAGTACTCAGGGTGCTGGGTGCTCAGTACTCGGGGTGCTGCGTGCTCAGTATTCAGGGTGCTGGGTGCTCAGTACTCATTGTGCTGGGTGCTCAGTACTCGGGTGCTGGGTGCTCAGTGCTCAGGGTCCTGGGTGCTCAGTGCTTGGGGTGCTGGGTGCTCAGTGCTCAGTACTCAGGGTGCTGGGTGCTCAGTGCTCGGGGTGCTGCGTGCTCAGTGCTCAGTACTCAGGGTCCTGGGTGCTCAGTACTCAGGGTGCTGTGTGCTCAGTGCTCAGGGTGCTGGGTGCTCAGTGCTCAGGGTGCTGGGTGCTCAGTGCTCAGGGTGCTGGGTGCTCAGTACTCAGGGTGCTGGGTGCTCAGTGCTCGGGGTGCTGGGTGCTCAGTGCTCAGGGTGCTGGGTGCTCAGAACTCAGGGTGTTATGTCCTCAGTACTCGGGGTGCTGGGTGCTCAGTACTCAGGGTGCTGGGTGCTCAGTACTCAGGGTGCTGGTTGCTTAGTACTCGGGTGCTGGGTGCTCAGTGCTCAGGGTGCTGGGTGCTCAGTGCTCGGGGTGCTGGTTGCTCAGTGCTCAGTACTCAGGGTGCTGGGTGCTCAGTACTCGGGGTGCTAGGTGCTCAGTGCTCAGTACTCAGGGTGCTGGGTGCTCAGTGCTCAGGGTGCTGGGTGCTCATTGCTCAGGGTGCTGGGTGCTCAGTGCTCAGGGTGCTGGGTACTCAGTGCTCAGGGTACTGGGTGCTCAGTGCTCAGGGTGCTGGGTGCTCAGTGCTCGGTGTGCTGGGTGCTCAGTGCTCGGGGTGCTGGGTGCTCATTGCTCGGGGTGCTCGGTGCTCAGTACTCAGGGTGCTGGGTGCTCAGTGCTCGAGGTGCTCAGTACTCAGGGTGCTGTATGTTCAGTGTTCAGGGTGCTGGGTGCTCAGTACTCAGGGTGCTCGGTGCTTAGTACTCAGGGTGCTGGGTGCTCAGTACTCAGGGTGCTGGGTGCTCAGTACTCAGGGTGCTGGGTGTTCAGTGCTCAGTGTGCTGGGTACTCAGTTCTCAGGGTGCTCGGTGCTCAGTACTCGGGGTGCTGGGTGCTCATTCTCGGGGTGCTGGGTGCTCAGTGCTCAGGGTGCAGGGTGCTCAGTACTCAGGGTGCTGGGTGCTCAGTGCTCAGGGTGCTGGGTGCTCAGTACTAAGGGTGCTGGGTGCTCAGTGCTCAGGGTGCTGGGTGCTCAGTATTCAGGGTGCTGGGTGCTCAGTGCTCAGGATGCTGGGTGCTCAGTACTCAGGGTGCTGGGAGCTCAGTGCTCAGGGTGATCGGTGCTCAATACTCAGGGTGCTCAGTACTCAGGGTACTGGGTGCTCAGTGCTCGGGGTGCTGGGAGCACAGTTCTCAGGGTGCTGGGTGCTCAGTGCTCGGGGTGCTGGGTGCTCAGTGCTCAGGGTGATCGGTGCTCAGTACTCAGGGTGCTGGGTGCTCAGTGCTCAGGGTGCTGGGTGTTCAGTCCACAGGGTGCTCAGTGCTCAGGGTGCTGGGTGCTCAGTGCTCGGGGTGCTGGGTGTTCAGTGCTCGGGGTGCTGGGTGCTCAGTGCTCAGGGTGCTGTGTGCTCAGTGCTCAGTGCTCAGGGTGCTGGTTGCTCAGTACTCAGGGTGCTGGGTGCTCAGTACTCAGGGTGCTGGGTGCTCAGTGCTCGGGTTGCTCGGTGCTCAGTACTCAAGGTGCTGGGTGCTCAGTGCTCAGGGTGCTGGGTGCTCAGTGATCAGGGTGCTGGGTGCTCAGTACTCAGGGTGCTTGGTGCTCAGTACTCAGGGTGCTCAGTGCTCAGTACTCGGTGTGCTGGGTGCTCAGTGCTCAGGGTGCTCAGTGCTCAGTGCTCGGGGTGCTGGGTGCTCAGTGCTCAGGGCGCTGGGTGCTCAGTGCTCGGGGTGCTGTGTGCTCAGTACTCGGGGTGCTGGGTGCTCAGTGCTCAGGTTGCTCAGTGCTCCGTACTCAGTGCTCAGGGTGCTCAGTGCTCAGTGCTCAGGGTGCTGGGTGTTCAGTACTCAGGGTGCTAGGTGCTCAGTACTCAGGGTGCTGGGTTCTCAGTGCTCAGGGTGCTGGGTGCTCAGTGCTCGGGGCGCTGAGTGCTCAGTGCTCGGGGTGCTCGGTGCTCAGTACTCAGGGTGCTGGGTGCTCAGTGCTCGGGGTGCTCGGTGCTCAGTACGTTGGGTGCTCACTACTCAGGGTGCTGGGTGCTCAGTGCTCAGGGTGCTGGGTGCTCAGTGCTCAGGGTGCTGGGTGCTCAGTGCTCAGGGTGCTGGGTGCTCAGTACTCAGGGTGCTGGGTGCTCAGTATTCAGGGTGCTGGGTGCTCAGTACTCGGGTGCTGGGTGCTCAGTGCTCAGGGTGCTGGGTGCTCAGTGCTCAGGGTGCTGGGTTCTCAGTACACAGGGTGCTGGGAGCTCAGTGCTCAGGGTGATTGGTGCTCAGTACTCAGTGTGCTCAGTACTCAGGGTACTGGGTGCTCATTGCTCGGGGTGGTGGGAGCTCAGTACTCAGGGTGCTGGGTGCTCAGTGCTCGGGGTGCTGGGTGCTCAGTGCTCAGGGTGATCGGTGCTCAATACTGAGGGTGCTGGGTGCTCAGTGCTCAGGGTGCTGGGTGTTCAGTCCACAGGGTGCTCAGTGCTCAGGGTGCTGGGTGCTCAGTGCTCGGGGTGCTGGGTGCTCAGTTCTCGGGGTGCTGGGTGTTCAGTGTTCAGTGCTCAGGGTGCTGGGTGCTCAGTGCTCAGTGCTCAGGGTGCTGGTTGCTCAGTACTCAGGGTGCTGGGTGCTCAGTACTCAGGGTTCTGGGTGCTCAGTGCTCAGGGTGCTGGGTGCTCAGTACTCAGGGTGCTGGGTGATCAGTGCTCGGGGTGCTGGGTGCTCAGTGCTCAGGGTGCTGGGTGCTCAGTGCTCAGGGTGCTGGGTGCTCAGTACTCAGGGTGCTGGGTGCTCAGTGCTCGGGTTGCTCGGTGCTCAGTACTCACGGTGCTGGATGCTCAGTGCTCAGGGTGCTGGGTGCTCAGTGATCAGGGTGCTGGGTGCTCAGTACTCAGGGTGCTCGGTACTCAGTACTCAGGGTTCTCGGTGCTCAGTACTCAGGGTGCTGGGTACTCAGTGCTCAGGGTGCTGGGTGCTCAGTACTCAGGGTGCTCAGTGCTCAGTACTTAGGGTGCTTGGTGCTCAGTACTCAGGTTGCTCAGTGCTCAGGGTGCTCAGTGCTCAGTGCTCGGGGTGCTGGGTGCTCAGTGCTCAGGGCGCTGTGTGCTCAGTGCTCGGGGTGCTGTGTGCTCAGTACTCGGGGTGCTGGGTGCTCAGTGCTCAGGTTGCTCAGTGCTCAGTACTCAGTGCTCAGGGTGCTCAGTGCTCAGTGCTCAGGGTGCTGGGTGTTCAGTACTCAGGGTGCTGGGTGCTCAGTACTCAGGGTGCTGGGTGCTCAGTGCTCAGGGTGCTGGGTGCTCAGTGCTCGGGGCGCTGGGTGCTCAGTGCTCGGGGTGCTCGGAGCTCAGTACTCAGGGTGCTGGGTGCTCAGTGCTCGGGGTGATCGGTGCTCAGTGCTCAGGGTGCTGGGTGCTCAGTGCTCAGGGTGCTGGGTGCTCAGTGCTCGGGGTGCTCGGTGCTCAGTACGTTGGGTGCTCACTACTCAGGGTGCTGGGTGCTCAGTGCTCAGGGAGCTGGGTGCTCAGTGCTCAGGGTGCTGGGTGCTCAGTGCTCTGGGTGCTGGGTGCTCAGTACTCAGGGTGCTGGCTGCTCAGTGCTCGGGGTGCTGGGTGCTCAGTGCTCAGGGTGCTGGGTGCTCAGTACTCAGGGTGCTGTGTGCTCAGTACTCGGGGTGCTGCGTGCTCAGTATTCAGGGTGCTGGGTGCTCAGTACTCATTGTGCTGGGTGCTCAGTACTCGGGTGCTGGGTGCTCAGTGCTCAGGGTCCTGGGTGCTCAGTGCTTGGGGTGCTGGGTGCTCAGTGCTCAGTACTCAGGGTGCTGGGTGCTCAGTGCTCGGGGTGCTGCGTGCTCAGTGCTCAGTACTCAGGGTCCTGGGTGCTCAGTACTCAGGGTGCTGTGTGCTCAGTGCTCAGGGTGCTGGGTGCTCAGTGCTCAGGGTGCTGGGTGCTCAGTGCTCAGGGTGCTGGGTGCTCAGTACTCAGGGTGCTGGGTGCTCAGTGCTCGGGGTGCTGGGTGCTCAGTGCTCAGGGTGCTGGGTGCTCAGAACTCAGGGTGTTATGTCCTCAGTACTCGGGGTGCTGGGTGCTCAGTACTCAGGGTGCTGGGTGCTCAGTACTCAGGGTGCTGGTTGCTTAGTACTCGGGTGCTGGGTGCTCAGTGCTCAGGGTGCTGGGTGCTCAGTGCTCGGGGTGCTGGTTGCTCAGTGCTCAGTACTCAGGGTGCTGGGTGCTCAGTACTCAGGGTGCTAGGTGCTCAGTGCTCAGTACTCAGGGTGCTGGGTGCTCAGTGCTCAGGGTGCTGGGTGCTCATTGCTCAGGGTGCTGGGTGCTCAGTGCTCAGGGTGCTGGGTACTCAGTGCTCAGGGTACTGGGTGCTCAGTGCTCAGGGTGCTGGGTGCTCAGTGCTCGGGGTGCTGGGTGCTCAGTGCTCGGGGTGCTGGGTGCTCATTGCTCGGGGTGCTCGGTGCTCAGTACTCAGGGTGCTGGGTGCTCAGTGCTCGAGGTGCTCAGTACTCAGGGTGCTGTATGTTCAGTGTTCAGGGTGCTGGGTGCTCAGTACTCAGGGTGCTCGGTGCTTAGTACTCAGGGTGCTGGGTGCTCAGTACTCAGGGTGCTGGGTGCTCAGTACTCAGGGTGCTGGGTGTTCAGTGCTCAGTGTGCTGGGTACTCAGTGCTCAGGGTGCTCGGTGCTCAGTACTCGGGGTGCTGGGTGCTCATTCTCGGGGTGCTGGGTGCTCAGTGCTCAGGGTGCAGGGTGCTCAGTACTCAGGGTGCTGGGTGCTCAGTGCTCAGGGTGCTGGGTGCTCAGTACTAAGGGTGCTGGGTGCTCAGTGCTCAGGGTGCTGGGTGCTCAGTATTCAGGGTGCTGGGTGCTCAGTGCTCAGGATGCTGGGTGCTCAGTACTCAGGGTGCTGGGAGCTCAGTGCTCAGGGTGATCGGTGCTCAATACTCAGGGTGCTCAGTACTCAGGGTACTGGGTGCTCAGTGCTCGGGGTGCTGGGAGCACAGTTCTCAGGGTGCTGGGTGCTCAGTGCTCGGGGTGCTGGGTGCTCAGTGCTCAGGGTGATCGGTGCTCAGTACTCAGGGTGCTGGGTGCTCAGTGCTCAGGGTGCTGGGTGTTCAGTCCACAGGGTGCTCAGTGCTCAGGGTGCTGGGTGCTCAGTGCTCGGGGTGCTGGGTGTTCAGTGCTCGGGGTGCTGGGTGCTCAGTGCTCAGGGTGCTGTGTGCTCAGTGCTCAGTGCTCAGGGTGCTGGTTGCTCAGTACTCAGGGTGCTGGGTGCTCAGTACTCAGGGTGCTGGGTGCTCAGTGCTCGGGTTGCTCGGTGCTCAGTACTCAAGGTGCTGGGTGCTCAGTGCTCAGGGTGCTGGGTGCTCAGTGATCAGGGTGCTGGGTGCTCAGTACTCAGGGTGCTCGGTGCTCAGTACTCAGGGTTCTCGGTGCTCAGTACTCAGGGTGCTGGGTACTCAGTGCTCAGGGTGCTGGGTGCTCAGTATTCAGGGTGCTCAGTGCTCAGTACTTAGGGTGCTTGGTGCTCAGTACTCAGGGTGCTCAGTGCTCAGTACTCGGTGTGCTGGGTGCTCAGTGCTCAGGGTGCTCAGTGCTCAGTGCTCGGGGTGCTGGGTGCTCAGTGCTCAGGGCGCTGGGTGCTCAGTGCTCGGGGTGCTGTGTGCTCAGTACTCGGGGTGCTGGGTGCTCAGTGCTCAGGTTGCTCAGTGCTCCGTACTCAGTGCTCAGGGTGCTCAGTGCTCAGTGCTCAGGGTGCTGGGTGTTCAGTACTCAGGGTGCTAGGTGCTCAGTACTCAGGGTGCTGGGTTCTCAGTGCTCAGGGTGCTGGGTGCTCAGTGCTCGGGGCGCTGAGTGCTCAGTGCTCGGGGTGCTCGGTGCTCAGTACTCAGGGTGCTGGGTGCTCAGTGCTCGGGGTGCTCGGTGCTCAGTACGTTGGGTGCTCACTACTCAGGGTGCTGGGTGCTCAGTGCTCAGGGTGCTGGGTGCTCAGTGCTCAGGGTGCTGGGTGCTCAGTGCTCAGGGTGCTGGGTGCTCAGTACTCAGGGTGCTGGGTGCTCAGTATTCAGGGTGCTGGGTGCTCAGTACTCGGGTGCTGGGTGCTCAGTGCTCAGGGTGCTGGGTGCTCAGTGCTCAGGGTGCTGGGTGCTCAGTGCTCGGGGTGCTCGGTGCTCAGTACGTTGGGTGCTCACTACTCAGGGTGCTGGGTGCTCAGTGCTCAGGGTGCTGGGTGCTCAGTGCTCAGGGTGCTGGGTGCTCAGTGCTCTGGGTGCTAGGTGCTCAGTACTCAGGGTGCTGGGTGCTCAGTGCTCGGGGTGCTGGGTGCCCAGTGCTCAGGGTGCTGGGTGCTCAGTACTCAGGGTGCTGGGTGCTCAGTACTCGGGGTGCTGCGTGCTCAGTATTCAGGGTGCTGGGTGCTCAGTACTCATTGTGCTGGGTGCTCAGTACTCGGGTGCTGGGTGCTCAGTGCTCAGGGTGCTGGGTGCTCAGTGCTCGGGGTGCTGGGTGCTCAGTGCTCAGTACTCAGGGTGCTGGGTTCTCAGTGCTCGGGGTGCTGCGTGCTCAGTCCTCAGTACTCAGGGTGCTGGGTTCTCAGTACTCGGGGTGCTGCGTGCTCAGTATTCAGGGTGCTGGGTGCTCAGTACTCATTGTGCTGGGTGCTCAGTACTCAGGGTGCTGTGTGCTCAGTGCTCAGGGTGCTGGGTGCTCAGTGCTCAGGGTGCTGGGTGCTCAGTGCTCAGGGTGTTGGGTGCTCAGTACTCAGGGTGCTGGGTGCTCAGTGGTCGGGGTGCTGGGTGCTCAGTGCTCAGGGTGCTGGGTGCTCAGTACTCAGGGTGTTGTGTCCTCAGTACTCGGGGTGCTGGGTGCTCAGTACTCAGGGTGCTGGGTGCTCAGTACTCAGGGTGCTGGTTGCTTAGTACTCGGGTGCTGGGTGCTCAGTGCTCAGGGTGCTGGGTGCTCAGTACTCAGGGTGCTGGGTGCTCAGTACTCGGGGTGCTGGGTGCTCAGTATTCAGTGTGCTGGGTGCTCAGTACTCATTGTGCTGGGTGCTCAGTACTCGGGTGCTGGGTGCTCAGTGCTCAGGGTGCTGGGTGCTCAGTGCTCGGGGTGCTGGGTGCTCAGTGCTCAGTACTCAGGGTGCTGGGTGCTCAGTGCTCGGGGTGCTGCGTGCTCAGTGCTCAGTACTCAGGGTCCTGGGTGCTCAGTACTCAGGGTGCTGTGTGCTCAGTGCTCAGGGTGCTGGGTGCTCAGTGCTCAGGGTGCTGGGTGCTCAGTGCTCAGGGTGCTGGGTGCTCAGTACTCAGGGTGCTGGGTGCTCAGTGCTCGGGGTGCTGGGTGCTCAGTGCTCAGGGTGCTGGGTGCTCAGTACTCAGGGTGTTGTGTCCTCAGTACTCGGGGTGCTGGGTGCTCAGTACTCAGGGTGCTGGTTGCTTAGTACTCGGGTGCTGGGTGCTCAGTGCTCAGGGTGCTGGGTGCTCAGTGCTCGGGGTGCTGGGTGCTCAGTGCTCAGTACTCAGGGTGCTGGGTGCTCAGTACTCGGGGTGCTAGGTGCTCAGTGATCAGTACTCAGGGTGCTGGGTGCTCAGTGCTCAGGGTGCTGGGTGCTCAGTGCTCAGGGTGCTGGGTGCTCAGTGCTCAGGGTGCTGGGTACTCAGTGCTCAGGGTACTGGGTGCTCAGTACTCAGGGTGCTGGGTGCTCAGTGCTCAGGGTGCTGGGTGCTCAGTGCTCGGGGTGCTGGGTGCTCAGTGCTCGGGGTGCTCGGTTCTCAGTACTCAGGGTGCTGGGTGCTCAGTGCTCAGGGTGCTCGATGCTCAGTATGTTGGGTGCTCACTACTCAGGGTGGTGCGTGCTCACTGCTCAGGGTGCTGGGTGCTCAGTGCTCAAGGTGCTGGGTGCTCAGTGCTCAGGGTGCTGGGTGCTCAGTACTCAGGGTGCTGGGTGCTCAGTGCTCGGGGTGCTCGGTTCTCAGTACTCAGGGTGCTGGGTGCTCAGTGCTCAGGGTGCTCGATGCTCAGTATGTTGGGTGCTCACTACTCAGGGTGCTGAGTGCTCAGTGCTCAGGGTGCTGGGTGCTCAGTGCTCAGGGTGCTGGGTGCTCAGTGCTCAGGGTGCTGGGTGCTCAGTACTCAGGGTGCTGGGTGCTCAGTGCTCGGGGTGCTGGGTGCTCAGTGCTCAGGGTGCTGGGTGCTCAGTACTCAGGGTGTTGGTTGCCCAGTACTCAGGGTGCTTTTTGCTCAGTACTCAGGGTGCTGGGTGCTCAGTACTCAGGGTGCTGGGTGCTCAGTACTCGGGTGCTGGGTGCTCAGTGCTCAGGGTGCTGGGTGCTCAGTGCTCGGGGTGCTGGGTGCTCAGTGCTCAGTACTCAGGGTGCTGGGTGCTTAGTACTCGGGGTGCTGGATGCTCAGTGCTCAGTACTCAGGGTGCTGGGTGCTCAGTGCTCAGGGTGCTGGGTGCTCAGTGCTCAGGGTGCTGGGTGCTCAGTGCTCAGGGTGCTGTGTACTCAGTGCTCAGGGTGCTGGGTGCTCAGTACTCAGGGTGCTGGGTGCTCAGTGCTCACGGTGCTGGGTGCTCAGTGCTCGGGGTGCTGGGTGCTCAGTGCTCGGGGTGCTGGGTGCTCAGTGCTCGGGGTGCTCGGTGCTCAGTACTCAGGGTGCTGGGTGCTCAGTGCTCGAGGTGCTCAGTACTCAGGGTGCTGTATGTTCAGTGTTCAGGTTGCTGGGTGCTCAGTACTCAGGGTGCTCGGTGCTTAGTACTCAGGGTGCTGGGTGCTCAGTACTCCGGGTGCTGGGTGCTCAGTGCTCGGGGTGCTCGGTGCTCAGTACTCAGTGCTCAGGGTGCTCAGTGCTCAGTGCTCAGGGTGCTGGGTGTTCAGTACTCAGGGTGCTGGGTGCTCAGTACTCAGGGTGCTGGGTGCTCAGTACTCGGGGTGCTCGGTGCTCAGTACTCAGGGTGCTGGGTGCTCAGTGCTCAGGGTGCTGGGTACTCAGTGCTCAGGGTGCTCGGTGCTCAGTACTCAGGGTGCTGGGTGCTCAGTACTCGGGGTGCTCGGTGCTCATTGCTCAGGCTGCTGGGTGCTCAGTACTCAGGGTGCTGGGTGCTCAGTGCTCAGGGTGCTGGGTGCTCAGTACTCAGGGTGCTGGGTGCTCAGTGCTCAGGGTGCTGGGTGCTCAGTACTCAGGGTGCTGGGCGCACAGTGCTCAGGGTGCTGGGTGCTCAGTACACAGGGTGCTGGGAGCTCAGTGCTCAGGGTGATTGGTGCTCAGTACTCAGTGTGCTCAGTACTCAGGGTACTGGGTGCTCATTGCTCGGGGTGGTGGGAGCTCAGTACTCAGGGTGCTGGGTGCTCAGTGCTCGGGGTGCTGGGTGCTCAGTGCTCAGGGTGATCGGTGCTCAATACTGAGGGTGCTGGGTGCTCAGTGCTCAGGGTGCTGGGTGTTCAGTCCACAGGGTGCTCAGTGCTCAGGGTGCTGGGTGCTCAGTGCTCGGGGTGCTGGGTGCTCAGTTCTCGGGGTGCTGGGTGTTCAGTGCTCAGTGCTCAGGGTGCTGGGTGCTCAGTGCTCAGTGCTCAGGGTGCTGGTTGCTCAGTACTCAGGGTGCTGGGTGCTCAGTACTCAGGGTTCTGGGTGCTCAGTGCTCAGGGTGCTGGGTGCTCAGTACTCAGGGTGCTGGGTGATCAGTGCTCGGGGTGCTGGGTGCTCAGTGCTCAGGGTGCTGGGTGCTCAGTGCTCAGGGTGCTGGGTGCTCAGTACTCAGGGTGCTGGGTGCTCAGTGCTCGGGTTGCTCGGTGCTCAGTACTCACGGTGCTGGATGCTCAGTGCTCAGGGTGCTGGGTGCTCAGTGATCAGGGTGCTGGGTGCTCAGTACTCAGGGTGCTCAGTACTCAGTACTCAGGGTTCTCGGTGCTCAGTACTCAGGGTGCTGGGTGCTCAGTGCTCTGGGTGCTGGGTGCTCAGTACTCAGGGTGCTGGGTGCTCAGTGCTCGGGGTGCTGCGTGCTCAGTGCTCAGGGTGCTGGGTGCTCAGTACTCAGGGTGCTGTGTGCTCAGTACTCGGGGTGCTGCGTGCTCAGTATTCAGGGTGCTGGGTGCTCAGTACTCATTGTGCTGGGTGCTCAGTACTCGGGTGCTGGGTGCTCAGTGCTCAGGGTCCTGGGTGCTCAGTGCTTGGGGTGCTGGGTGCTCAGTGCTCAGTACTCAGGGTGCTGGGTGCTCAGTGCTCGGGGTGCTGCGTGCTCAGTGCTCAGTACTCAGGGTCCTGGGTGCTCAGTACTCAGGGTGCTGTGTGCTCAGTGCTCAGGGTGCTGGGTGCTCAGTGCTCAGGGTGCTGGGTGCTCAGTGCTCAGGGTGCTGGGTGCTCAGTACTCAGGGTGCTGGGTACTCAGTGCTCGGGGTGCTGGGTGCTCAGTGCTCAGGGTGCTGGGTGCTCAGAACTCAGGGTGTTATGTCCTCAGTACTCGGGGTGCTGGGTGCTCAGTACTCAGGGTGCTGGGTGCTCAGTACTCAGGGTGCTGGTTGCTTAGTACTCGGGTGCTGGGTGCTCAGTGCTCAGGGTGCTGGGTGCTCAGTGCTCGGGGTGCTGGTTGCTCAGTGCTCAGTACTCAGGGTGCTGGGTGCTCAGTACTCGGGGTGCTAGGTGCTCAGTGCTCAGTACTCAGGGTGCTGGGTGCTCAGTGCTCAGGGTGCTGGGTGCTCAGTGCTCAGGGTGCTGGGTACTCAGTGCTCAGGGTACTGGGTGCTCAGTACTCAGGGTGCTGGGTGCTCAGTGCTCAGGGTGCTGGGTGCTCAGTGCTCGGGGTGCTGGGTGCTCAGTGCTCGGGGTGCTGGGTGCTCATTGCTCGGGGTGCTCGGTGCTCAGTACTCAGGGTGCTGGGTGCTCAGTGCTCGAGGTGCTCAGTACTCAGGGTGCTGTATGTTCAGTGTTCAGGGTGCTGGGTGCTCAGTACTCAGGGTGCTCGGTGCTTAGGACTCAGGGTGCTGGGTGCTCAGTACTCAGGGTGCTGGGTGCTCAGTACTCAGGGTGCTGGGTGTTCAGTGCTCAGTGTGCTGGGTACTCAGTGCTCAGGGTGCTCGGTGCTCAGTACTCGGGGTGCTGGGTGCTCATTCTCGGGGTGCTGGGTGCTCAGTGCTCAGGGTGCAGGGTGCTCATTACTCAGGGTGCTGGGTGCTCAGTGCTCAGGGTGCTGGGTGCTCAGTACTAAGGGTGCTGGGTGCTCAGTGCTCAGGGTGCTGGGTGCTCAGTATTCAGGGTGCTGGGAGCTCAGTGCTCAGGGTGATCGGTGCTCAATACTCAGGGTGCTCAGTACTCAGGGTACTGGGTGCTCAGTGCTCGGGGTGCTGGGAGCACAGTTCTCAGGGTGCTGGGTGCTCAGTGCTCGGGGTGCTGGGTGCTCAGTGCTCAGGGTGATCGGTGCTCAGTACTCAGGGTGCTGGGTGCTCAGTGCTCAGGGTGCTGGGTGTTCAGTCCACAGGGTGCTCAGTGCTCAGGGTGCTGGGTGCTCAGTGCTCGGGGTGCTGGGTGTTCAGTGCTCGGGGTGCTGGGTGCTCAGTGCTCAGGGTGCTGTGTGCTCAGTGCTCAGTGCTCAGGGTGCTGGTTGCTCAGTACTCAGGGTGCTGGGTGCTCAGTACTCAGGGTGCTGGGTGCTCAGTGCTCAGGGTGCTGGGTGCTCAGTACTCAGGGTGCTGGGTGATCAGTGCTCGGGGTGCTGGGTGCTCAGTGCTCAGGGTGCTGGGTGCTCAGTGCTCAGGTTGCTGGGTGCTCAGTACTCAGGGTGCTGGGTGCTCAGTGCTCGGGGTGCTCGGTGCTCAGTACTCAAGGTGCTGGGTGCTCAGTGCTCAGGGTGCTGGGTGCTCAGTGATCAGGGTGCTTGGTGCTCAGTACTCAGGGTGCTCGGTGCTCAGTACTCAGGGTTCTCAGTGCTCAGTACTCAGGGTGCTGGGTACTCAGTGCTCAGGGTGCTGGGTGCTCAGTACTCAGGGTGCTCAGTGCTCAGTACTTAGGGTGCTTGGTGCTCAGTACTCAGGGTGCTCAGTGCTCAGTACTCGGTGTGCTGGGTGCTCAGTGCTCAGGGTGCTCAGTGTTCAGTGCTCGGGCTGCTGGGTGCTCAGTGGTCAGGGCGCTGGTTGCTCAGTGCTCGGGGTGCTGGGTGCTCAGTGCTCGGGGTGCTGGGTGCTCAGTGCTCAGGGTGCTGTGTGCTCAGTGCTCAGGGTGCTGGGTGCTCAGTGCTCAGGGTGCTGGGTGCTCAGTACTCAGGGTGCTCAGTGCTCAGTACTTATGGTGCTTGGTGCTCAGTACTCAGGGTGCTCAGTGCTCAGTACTCGGTGTGCTGGGTGCTCAGTGCTCAGGGTGCTCAGTGCTCAGTGCTCGGGCTGCTGGGTGCTCAGTGGTCAGGGCGCTGGGTGCTCAGTGCTCGGGGTGCTAGGTGCTCAGTACTCGGGGTGCTGGGTGCTCAGTGCTCAGGTTGCTCAGTGCTCAGTACTCAGTGCTCAGGGTGCTCAGTGCTCAGTGCTCAGGGTGCTGGGCGTTCAGTACTCAGGGTGCTGGGTGCTCAGTACTCAGAGTGCTGGGTGCTCAGTGCTCAGGGTGCTGGGTGTTCAGTACTCAGTGTGCTGGGTGCTCAGTACTCAGGGTGCTGGGTGCTCAGTACTCGGGGTGCTCGGTGCTCATTGCTCAGGGTGCTGGGTGCTCAGTACTCAGTGTGCTGGGTGCTCAGTACTCAGGGTGCTGGGTGCTCAGTGCTCAGGGTGCTGGGTACTCAGTGCTCAGGGTGCTCGGTGCTCAGTACTCGGTGTGCTGGGTGCTCATTCTTGGGGTGTTGGGTGCTCAGTGCTCGGGGTGCTGCTTGCGCAGTACTCAGGGTGCTGGGTGCTCAGTGCTCGTGGTGCTGGGTGCTCAGTACTCAGGGTGCTGGGTGCTCAGTGCTCAGGGTGCTGGGTGCTCAGTACTCAGGGTGCTGGGTGCTCAGTGCTCAGGGTGCTGGGTGCTCAGTACTCAGGGTGCTGGGAGCTCAGTGCTCAGGGTGATCGGTGCTCAATACTCAGGGTGCTCAGTACTCAGGTTACTGGGTGCTCAGTGCTCGGGGTGCTGGGAGCTCAGTTCTCAGGGTGCTGGGTGCTCAGTGCTCGGGGTGCTGGGTGCTCAGTGCTCAGGGTGATCAGTGCTCAGTACTCAGGGTGCTGGGTGCTCAGTGCTCAGTGTGCTGGGTGTTCAGTCCACAGGGTGCTCAGTGCTCAGGGTGCTGGGTGCTCAGTGCTCGGGGTGCTGGGTGTTCAGTGCTCGGGGTGCTGGGTGCTCAGTGCTCAGGGTGCTGTGTGCTCAGTGCTCAGTGCTCAGGGTGCTGGTTGCTCAGTACTCAGGGTGCTGGGTGCTCAGTACTCAGGGTGCTGGGTGCTCAGTGCTCAGGGTGCTGGGTGCTCAGTACTCAGGGTGCTGGGTGATCAGTGCTCGGGGTGCGGGGTGCTCAGTGCTCAGGGTGCTGGGTGCTCAGTGCTCAGGTTGCTGGGTGCTCAGTACTCAGGGTGCTGGGTGCTCAGTACTCAGGGTGCTGGGTGCTCAGTACTCAGGGTTCTGGGTGCTCAGTGCTCAGGGTGCTGGGTGCTCAGTACTCAGGGTACTGGGTGATCAGTGCTCGGGGTGCTTTGTGCTCAGTGCTCAGGGTGCTGGGTGCTCAGTGCTCAGGGTGCTGGGTGCTCAGTACTCAGGGTGCTGGGTGCTCAGTGCTCGGGTTGCTCGGTGCTCAGTACTCAAGGTGCTGGGTGCTCAGTGCTCAGGGTGCTGGGTGCTCAGTGATCAGGGTGCTGGGTGCTCAGTACTCAGGGTGCTCGGTGCTCAGTACTCAGGGTTCTCGGTGCTCAGTACTCAGGGTGCTGGGTACTCAGTGCTCAGGGTGCTGGGTGCTCAGTATTCAGGGTGCTCAGTGCTAAGTACTTAGGGTGCTTGGTGCTCAGTACTCAGGGTGCTCAGTGCTCAGTACTCGGTGTGCTGGGTGCTCAGTGCTCAGGGTGCTCAGTGCTCAGTGCTCGGGGTGCTGGGTGCTCAGTGCTCAGGGCGCTGGGTGCTCAGTGCTCGGGGTGCTGTGTGCTCAGTACTCGGGGTGCTGGGTGCTCAGTGCTCAGGTTGCTCAGTGCTCCGTACTCAGTGCTCAGGGTGCTCAGTGCTCAGTGCTCAGGGTGCTGGGTGTTCAGTACTCAGGGTGCTAGGTGCTCAGTACTCAGGGTGCTGGGTGCTCAGTGCTCAGGGTGCTGGGTGCTCAGTGCTCGGGGCGCTGAGTGCTCAGTGCTCGGGGTGCTCGGTGCTCAGTACTCAGGGTGCTGGGTGCTCAGTGCTCGGGGTGCTCGGTGCTCAGTACGTTGGGTGCTCACTACTCAGGGTGCTGGGTGCTCAGTGCTCAGGGTGCTGGGTGCTCAGTGCTCAGGGTGCTGGGTGCTCAGTGCTCAGGGTGCTGGGTGCTCAGTACTCAGGGTGCTGGGTGCTCAGTATTCAGGGTGCTGGGTGCTCAGTACTCGGGTGCTGGGTGCTCAGTGCTCAGGGTGCTGGGTGCTCAGTGCTCAGGGTGCTGGGTGCTCAGTGCTCGGGGTGCTCGGTGCTCAGTACGTTGGGTGCTCACTACTCAGGGTGCTGGGTGCTCAGTGCTCAGGGTGCTGGGTGCTCAGTGCTCAGGGTGCTGGGTGCTCAGTGCTCTGGGTGCTAGGTGCTCAGTACTCAGGGTGCTGGGTGCTCAGTGCTCGGGGTGCTGGGTGCCCAGTGCTCAGGGTGCTGGGTGCTCAGTACTCAGGGTGCTGGGTGATCAGTACTCGGGGTGCTGCGTTCTCAGTATTCAGGGTGCTGGGTGCTCAGTACTCATTGTGCTGGGTGCTCAGTACTCGGGTGCTGGGTGCTCAGTGCTCAGGGTGCTGGGTGCTCAGTGCTCGGGGTGCTGGGTGCTCAGTGCTCAGTACTCAGGGTGCTGGGTTCTCAGTGCTCGGGGTGCTGCGTGCTCAGTCCTCAGTACTCAGGGTGCTGGGTTCTCAGTACTCGGGGTGCTGCGTGCTCAGTATTCAGGGTGCTGGGTGCTCAGTACTCATTGTGCTGGGTGCTCAGTACTCAGGGTGCTGTGTGCTCAGTGCTCAGGGTGCTGGGTGCTCAGTGCTCAGGGTGCTGGGTGCTCAGTGCTCGGGGTGCTGGGTGTTCAGTGCTCGGGGTGCTGGGTGCTCAGTGCTCAGGGTGCTGTGTGCTCAGTGCTCAGTGCTCAGGGTGCTGGTTGCTCAGTACTCAGGGTGCTGGGTGCTCAGTACTCAGGGTGCTGGGTGCTCAGTGCTCAGGGTGCTGGGTGCTCAGTACTCAGGGTGCTGGGTGATCAGTGCTCGGGGTGCGGGGTGCTCAGTGCTCAGGGTGCTGGGTGCTCAGTGCTCAGGTTGCTGGGTGCTCAGTACTCAGGGTGCTGGGTGCTCAGTACTCAGGGTGCTGGGTGCTCAGTACTCAGGGTTCTGGGTGCTCAGTGCTCAGGGTGCTGGGTGCTCAGTACTCAGGGTACTGGGTGATCAGTGCTCGGGGTGCTTTGTGCTCAGTGCTCAGGGTGCTGGGTGCTCAGTGCTCAGGGTGCTGGGTGCTCAGTACTCAGGGTGCTGGGTGCTCAGTGCTCGGGTTGCTCGGTGCTCAGTACTCAAGGTGCTGGGTGCTCAGTGCTCAGGGTGCTGGGTGCTCAGTGATCAGGGTGCTGGGTGCTCAGTACTCAGGGTGCTCGGTGCTCAGTACTCAGGGTTCTCGGTGCTCAGTACTCAGGGTGCTGGGTACTCAGTGCTCAGGGTGCTGGGTGCTCAGTATTCAGGGTGCTCAGTGCTAAGTACTTAGGGTGCTTGGTGCTCAGTACTCAGGGTGCTCAGTGCTCAGTACTCGGTGTGCTGGGTGCTCAGTGCTCAGGGTGCTCAGTGCTCAGTGCTCGGGGTGCTGGGTGCTCAGTGCTCAGGGCGCTGGGTGCTCAGTGCTCGGGGTGCTGTGTGCTCAGTACTCGGGGTGCTGGGTGCTCAGTGCTCAGGTTGCTCAGTGCTCCGTACTCAGTGCTCAGGGTGCTCAGTGCTCAGTGCTCAGGGTGCTGGGTGTTCAGTACTCAGGGTGCTAGGTGCTCAGTACTCAGGGTGCTGGGTGCTCAGTGCTCAGGGTGCTGGGTGCTCAGTGCTCGGGGCGCTGAGTGCTCAGTGCTCGGGGTGCTCGGTGCTCAGTACTCAGGGTGCTGGGTGCTCAGTGCTCGGGGTGCTCGGTGCTCAGTACGTTGGGTGCTCACTACTCAGGGTGCTGGGTGCTCAGTGCTCAGGGTGCTGGGTGCTCAGTGCTCAGGGTGCTGGGTGCTCAGTGCTCAGGGTGCTGGGTGCTCAGTACTCAGGGTGCTGGGTGCTCAGTATTCAGGGTGCTGGGTGCTCAGTACTCGGGTGCTGGGTGCTCAGTGCTCAGGGTGCTGGGTGCTCAGTGCTCAGGGTGCTGGGTGCTCAGTGCTCGGGGTGCTCGGTGCTCAGTACGTTGGGTGCTCACTACTCAGGGTGCTGGGTGCTCAGTGCTCAGGGTGCTGGGTGCTCAGTGCTCAGGGTGCTGGGTGCTCAGTGCTCTGGGTGCTAGGTGCTCAGTACTCAGGGTGCTGGGTGCTCAGTGCTCGGGGTGCTGGGTGCCCAGTGCTCAGGGTGCTGGGTGCTCAGTACTCAGGGTGCTGGGTGATCAGTACTCGGGGTGCTGCGTGCTCAGTATTCAGGGTGCTGGGTGCTCAGTACTCATTGTGCTGGGTGCTCAGTACTCGGGTGCTGGGTGCTCAGTGCTCAGGGTGCTGGGTGCTCAGTGCTCGGGGTGCTGGGTGCTCAGTGCTCAGTACTCAGGGTGCTGGGTTCTCAGTGCTCGGGGTGCTGCGTGCTCAGTCCTCAGTACTCAGGGTGCTGGGTTCTCAGTACTCGGGGTGCTGCGTGCTCAGTATTCAGGGTGCTGGGTGCTCAGTACTCATTGTGCTGGGTGCTCAGTACTCAGGGTGCTGTGTGCTCAGTGCTCAGGGTGCTGGGTGCTCAGTGCTCAGGGTGCTGGGTGCTCAGTGCTCAGGGTGCTGGGTGCTCAGTACTCAGGGTGCTGGGTGCTCAGTGGTCGGGGTGCTGGGTGCTCAGTGCTCAGGGTGCTGGGTGCTCAGTACTCAGGGTGTTGTGTCCTCAGTACTCGGGGTGCTGGGTGCTCAGTACTCAGGGTGCTGGGTGCTCAGTACTCAGGGTGCTGGTTGCTTAGTACTCGGGTGCTGGGTGCTCAGTGCTCAGGGTGCTGGGTGCTCAGTGCTCGGGGTGCTGGGTGTTCAGTGCTCGGGGTGCTGGGTGCTCAGTGCTCAGGGTGCTGTGTGCTCAGTGCTCAGTGCTCAGGGTGCTGGTTGCTCAGTACTCAGGGTGCTGGGTGCTCAGTACTCAGGGTGCTGGGTGCTCAGTGCTCAGGGTGCTGGGTGCTCAGTACTCAGGGTGCTGGGTGATCAGTGCTCGGGGTGCGGGGTGCTCAGTGCTCAGGGTGCTGGGTGCTCAGTGCTCAGGTTGCTGGGTGCTCAGTACTCAGGGTGCTGGGTGCTCAGTACTCAGGGTGCTGGGTGCTCAGTACTCAGGGTTCTGGGTGCTCAGTGCTCAGGGTGCTGGGTGCTCAGTACTCAGGGTGCTTGGTGATCAGTGCTCGGGGTGCTTTGTGCTCAGTGCTCAGGGTGCTGGGTGCTCAGTGCTCAGGGTGCTGGGTGCTCAGTACTCAGGGTGCTGGGTGCTCAGTGCTCGGGTTGCTCGGTGCTCAGTACTCAAGGTGCTGGGTGCTCAGTGCTCAGGGTGCTGGGTGCTCAGTGATCAGGGTGCTGGGTGCTCAGTACTCAGGGTGCTCGGTGCTCAGTACTCAGGGTTCTCGGTGCTCAGTACTCAGGGTGCTGGGTACTCAGTGCTCAGGGTGCTGGGTGCTCAGTATTCAGGGTGCTCAGTGCTAAGTACTTAGGGTGCTTGGTGCTCAGTACTCAGGGTGCTCAGTGCTCAGTACTCGGTGTGCTGGGTGCTCAGTGCTCAGGGTGCTCAGTGCTCAGTGCTCGGGGTGCTGGGTGCTCAGTGCTCAGGGCGCTGGGTGCTCAGTGCTCGGGGTGCTGTGTGCTCAGTACTCGGGGTGCTGGGTGCTCAGTGCTCAGGTTGCTCAGTGCTCCGTACTCAGTGCTCAGGGTGCTCAGTGCTCAGTGCTCAGGGTGCTGGGTGTTCAGTACTCAGGGTGCTAGGTGCTCAGTACTCAGGGTGCTGGGTGCTCAGTGCTCAGGGTGCTGGGTGCTCAGTGCTCGGGGCGCTGAGTGCTCAGTGCTCGGGGTGCTCGGTGCTCAGTACTCAGGGTGCTGGGTGCTCAGTGCTCGGGGTGCTCGGTGCTCAGTACGTTGGGTGCTCACTACTCAGGGTGCTGGGTGCTCAGTGCTCAGGGTGCTGGGTGCTCAGTGCTCAGGGTGCTGGGTGCTCAGTGCTCAGGGTGCTGGGTGCTCAGTACTCAGGGTGCTGGGTGCTCAGTATTCAGGGTGCTGGGTGCTCAGTACTCGGGTGCTGGGTGCTCAGTGCTCAGGGTGCTGGGTGCTCAGTGCTCAGGGTGCTGGGTGCTCAGTGCTCGGGGTGCTCGGTGCTCAGTACGTTGGGTGCTCACTACTCAGGGTGCTGGGTGCTCAGTGCTCAGGGTGCTGGGTGCTCAGTGCTCAGGGTGCTGGGTGCTCAGTGCTCTGGGTGCTAGGTGCTCAGTACTCAGGGTGCTGGGTGCTCAGTGCTCGGGGTGCTGGGTGCCCAGTGCTCAGGGTGCTGGGTGCTCAGTACTCAGGGTGCTGGGTGCTCAGTACTCGGGGTGCTGCGTGCTCAGTATTCAGGGTGCTGGGTGCTCAGTACTCATTGTGCTGGGTGCTCAGTACTCGGGTGCTGGGTGCTCAGTGCTCAGGGTGCTGGGTGCTCAGTGCTCGGGGTGCTGGGTGCTCAGTGCTCAGTACTCAGGGTGCTGGGTTCTCAGTGCTCGGGGTGCTGCGTGCTCAGTCCTCAGTACTCAGGGTGCTGGGTTCTCAGTACTCGGGGTGCTGCGTGCTCAGTATTCAGGGTGCTGGGTGCTCAGTACTCATTGTGCTGGGTGCTCAGTACTCAGGGTGCTGTGTGCTCAGTGCTCAGGGTGCTGGGTGCTCAGTGCTCAGGGTGCTGGGTGCTCAGTGCTCAGGGTGCTGGGTGCTCAGTACTCAGGGTGCTGGGTGCTCAGTGGTCGGGCTGCTGGGTGCTCAGTGCTCAGGGTGCTGGGTGCTCAGTACTCAGGGTGTTGTGTCCTCAGTACTCGGGGTGCTGGGTGCTCAGTACTCAGGGTGCTGGGTGCTCAGTACTCAGGGTGCTGGTTGCTTAGTACTCGGGTGCTGGGTGCTCAGTGCTCAGGGTGCTGGGTGCTCAGTACTCAGGGTGCTGGGTGCTCAGTACTCGGGGTGCTGGGTGCTCAGTATTCAGGGTGCTGGGTGCTCAGTACTCATTGTGCTGGGTGCTCAGTACTCGGGTGCTGGGTGCTCAGTGCTCAGGGTGCTGGGTGCTCAGTGCTCGGGGTGCTGGGTGCTCAGTGCTCAGTACTCAGGGTGCTGGGTGCTCAGTGCTCGGGGTGCTGCGTGCTCAGTGCTCAGTACTCAGGGTCCTGGGTGCTCAGTACTCAGGGTGCTGTGTGCTCAGTGCTCAGGGTGCTGGGTGCTCAGTGCTCAGGGTGCTGGGTGCTCAGTGCTCAGGGTGCTGGGTGCTCAGTACTCAGGGTGCTGGGTGCTCAGTGCTCGGGGTGCTGGGTGCTCAGTGCTCAGGGTGCTGGGTGCTCAGTACTCAGGGTGTTGTGTCCTCAGTACTCGGGGTGCTGGGTGCTCAGTACTCAGGGTGCTGGTTGCTTAGTACTCGGGTGCTGGGTGCTCAGTGCTCAGGGTGCTGGGTGCTCAGTGCTCGGGGTGCTGGGTGCTCAGTGCTCAGTACTCAGGGTGCTGGGTGCTCAGTGCTCAGGGTACTGGGTGCTCAGTACTCAGGGTGCTGGGTGCTCAGTGCACAGGGTGCTGGGTGCTCAGTGCTCGGGGTGCTGGGTGCTCAGTGCTCGGGGTGCTCGGTTCTCAGTACTCAGGGTGCTGGGTGCTCAGTGCTCAGGGTGCTCGATGCTCAGTATGTTGGGTGCTCACTACTCAGGGTGGTGCGTGCTCAGTGCTCAGGGTGCTGGGTGCTCAGTGCTCAAGGTGCTGGGTGCTCAGTGCTCAGGGTGCTGTGTGCTCAGTACTCAGGGTGCTGGTTGCTCAGTGCTCGGGGTGCTCGGTTCTCAGTACTCAGGGTGCTGGGTGCTCAGTGCTCAGGGTGCTCGATGCTCAGTATGTTGGGTGCTCACTACTCAGGGTGCTGAGTGCTCAGTGCTCAGGGTGCTGGGTGCTCAGTGCTCAGGGTGCTGGGTGCTCAGTGCTCAGGGTGCTGGGTGCTCAGTACTCAGGGTGCTGGGTGCTCAGTGCTCGGGGTGCTGGGTGCTCAGTGCTCAGGGTGCTGGGTGCTCAGTACTCAGGGTGTTGGTTGCCCAGTACTCAGGGTGCTTTTTGCTCAGTACTCAGGGTGCTGGGTGCTCAGTACTCAGGGTGCTGGGTGCTCAGTACTCGGGTGCTGGGTGCTCAGTGCTCAGGGTGCTGGGTGCTCAGTGCTCGGGGTGCTGGGTGCTCAGTGCTCAGTACTCAGGGTGCTGGGTGCTTAGTACTCGGGGTGCTGGATGCTCAGTGCTCAGTACTCAGGGTGCTGGGTGCTCAGTGCTCAGGGTGCTGGGTGCTCAGTGCTCAGGGTGCTGGGTGCTCAGTGCTCAGGGTGCTGTGTACTCAGTGCTCAGGGTGCTGGGTGCTCAGTACTCAGGGTGCTGGGTGCTCAGTGCTCACGGTGCTGGGTGCTCAGTGCTCGGGGTGCTGGGTGCTCAGTGCTCGGGGTGCTGGGTGCTCAGTGCTCGGGGTGCTCGGTGCTCAGTACTCAGGGTGCTGGGTGCTCAGTGCTCGAGGTGCTCAGTACTCAGGGTGCTGTATGTTCAGTATTCAGGTTGCTGGGTGCTCAGTACTCAGGGTGCTCGGTGCTTAGTACTCAGGGTGCTGGGTGCTCAGTACTCCGGGTGCTGGGTGCTCAGTGCTCGGGGTGCTCGGTGCTCAGTACTCAGTGCTCAGGGTGCTCAGTGCTCAGTGCTCAGGGTTCTGGGTGTTCAGTACTCAGGGTGCTGGGTGCTCAGTACTCAGGGTGCTGGGTGCTCAGTACTCGGGGTGCTCGGTGCTCAGTACTCAGGGTGCTGGGTGCTCAGTGCTCAGGGTGCTGGGTACTCAGTGCTCAGGGTGCTCGGTGCTCAGTACTCAGGGTGCTGGGTGCTCAGTACTCGGGGTGCTCGGTGCTCATTGCTCAGGCTGCTGGGTGCTCAGTGCTCAGGGTGCTGGGTGCTCAGTACTCAGGGTGCTGGGTGCTCAGTGCTCAGGGTGCTGGGTGCTCAGTACTCAGGGTGCTGGGCGCACAGTGCTCAGGGTGCTGGGTGCTCAGTACACAGGGTGCTGGGAGCTCAGTGCTCAGGGTGATTGGTGCTCAGTACTCAGTGTGCTCAGTACTCAGGGTACTGGGTGCTCATTGCTCGGGGTGGTGGGAGCTCAGTACTCAGGGTGCTGGGTGCTCAGTGCTCGGAGTGCTGGGTGCTCAGTGCTCAGGGTGATCGGTGCTCAATACTGAGGGTGCTGGGTGCTCAGTGCTCAGGGTGCTGGGTGTTCAGTCCACAGGGTGCTCAGTGCTCAGGGTGCTGGGTGCTCAGTGCTCGGGGTGCTGGGTGCTCAGTTCTCGGGGTGCTGGGTGTTCAGTGCTCAGTGCTCAGGGTGCTGGGTGCTCAGTGCTCAGTGCTCAGGGTGCTGGTTGCTCAGTACTCAGGGTGCTGGGTGCTCAGTACTCAGGGTTCTGGGTGCTCAGTGCTCAGGGTGCTGGGTGCTCAGTACTCAGGGTGCTGGGTGATCAGTGCTCGGGGTGCTGGGTGCTCAGTGCTCAGGGTGCTGGGTGCTCAGTGATCAGGGTGCTGGGTGCTCAGTACTCAGGGTGCTGGGTGCTCAGTGCTCGGGTTGCTCGGTGCTCAGTACTCACGGTGCTGGATGCTCAGTGCTCAGGGTGCTGGGTGCTCAGTGATCAGGGTGCTGGGTGCTCAGTACTCAGGGTGCTCGGTACTCAGTACTCAGGGTTCTCGGTGCTCAGTACTCAGGGTGCTGGGTACTCAGTGCTCAGGGTGCTGGGTGCTCAGTACTCAGGGTGCTCAGTGCTCAGTACTTAGGGTGCTTGGTGCTCAGTACTCAGGTTGCTCAGTGCTCAGGGTGCTCAGTGCTCAGTGCTCGGGGTGCTGGGTGCTCAGTGCTCAGGGCGCTGTGTGCTCAGTGCTCGGGGTGCTGTGTGCTCAGTACTCGGGGTGCTGGGTGCTCAGTGCTCAGGTTGCTCAGTGCTCAGTACTCAGTGCTCAGGGTGCTCAGTGCTCAGTGCTCAGGGTGCTGGGTGTTCAGTACTCAGGGTGCTGGGTGCTCAGTACTCAGGGTGCTGGGTGCTCAGTGCTCAGGGTGCTGGGTGCTCAGTGCTCGGGGCGCTGGGTGCTCAGTGCTCGGGGTGCTCGGAGCTCAGTACTCAGGGTGCTGGGTGCTCAGTGCTCAGGGTGATCGGTGCTCAGTGCTCAGGGTGCTGGGTGCTCAGTGCTCAGGGTGCTGGGTGCTCAGTGCTCGGGGTGCTCGGTGCTCAGTACGTTGGGTGCTCACTACTCAGGGTGCTGGGTGCTCAGTGCTCAGGGAGCTGGGTGCTCAGTGCTCAGGGTGCTGGGTGCTCAGTGCTCTGGGTGCTGGGTGCTCAGTACTCAGGGTGCTGGGTGCTCAGTGCTCGTGGTGCTGGGTGCTCAGTGCTCTGGGTGCTGGGTGCTCAGTACTCAGGGTGCTGGGTGCTCAGTGCTCGGGGTGCTGGGTGCTCAGTACTCGGGGTGCTGCGTGCTCAGTATTCAGGGTGCTGGGTGCTCAGTACTCATTGTGCTGGGTGCTCAGTACTCGGGTGCTGGGTGCTCAGTGCTCAGGGTCCTGGGTGCTCAGTGCTTGGGGTGCTGGGTGCTCAGTGCTCAGTACTCAGGGTGCTGGGTGCTCAGTGCTCGGGGTGCTGCGTGCTCAGTGCTCAGTACTCAGGGTCCTGGGTGCTCAGTACTCAGGGTGCTGTGTGCTCAGTGCTCAGGGTGCTGGGTGCTCAGTGCTCAGGGTGCTGGGTGCTCAGTGCTCAGGGTGCTTGGTGCTCAGTACTCAGGGTGCTGGGTGCTCAGTGCTCGGGGTGCTGGGTGCTCAGTGCTCAGGGTGCTGGGTGCTCAGAACTCAGGGTGTTATGTCCTCAGTACTCGGGGTGCTGGGTGCTCAGTACTCAGGGTGCTGGGTGCTCAGTACTCAGGGTGCTGCTTGCTTAGTACTCGGGTGCTGGGTGCTCAGTGCTCAGGGTGCTGGGTGCTCAGTGCTCGGGGTGCTGGTTGCTCAGTGCTCAGTACTCAGGGTGCTGGGTGCTCAGTACTCGGGGTGCTAGGTGCTCAGTGCTCAGTAATCAGGGTGCTGGGTGCTCAGTGCTCAGGGTGCTGGGTGCTCATTGCTCAGGGTGCTGGGTGCTCAGTGCTCAGGGTGCTGGGTACTCAGTGCTCAGGGTACTGGGTGCTCAGTACTCAGGGTGCTGGGTGCTCAGTGCTCAGGGTGCTGGGTGCTCAGTGCTCGGGGTGCTGGGTGCTCAGTGCTCGGGGTGCTGGGTGCTCATTGCTCGGGGTGCTCGGTGCTCAGTACTCAGGGTGCTGGGTGCTCAGTGCTCGAGGTGCTCAGTACTCAGGGTGCTGTATGTTCAGTGTTCAGGGTGCTGGGTGCTCAGTACTCAGGGTGCTCGGTGCTTAGTACTCAGGGTGCTGGGTGCTCAGTACTCAGGGTGCTGGGTGCTCAGTACTCAGGGTGCTGGGTGTTCAGTGCTCAGTGTGCTGGGTACTCAGTGCTCAGGGTGCAGGGTGCTCAGTACTCAGGGTGCTGGGTGCTCAGTGCTCAGGGTGCTGGGTGCTCAGTACTAAGGGTGCTGGGTGCTCAGTGCTCAGGGTGCTGGGTGCTCAGTATTCAGGGTGCTGGGTGCTCAGTGCTCAGGATGCTGGGTGCTCAGTACTCAGGGTGCTGGGAGCTTAGTGCTCAGGGTGATCGGTGCTCAATACTCAGGGTGCTCAGTACTCAGGGTACTGGGTGCTCAGTGCTCGGGGTGCTGGGAGCACAGTTCTCAGGGTGCTGGGTGCTCAGTGCTCGGGGTGCTGGGTGCTCAGTGCTCAGGGTGATCGGTGCTCAGTACTCAGGGTGCTGGGTGCTCAGTGCTCAGGGTGCTGGGTGTTCAGTCCACAGGGTGCTCAGTGCTCAGGGTGCTGGGTGCTCAGTGCTCGGGGTGCTGGGTGCTCAGTACTCAGGGTGCTCAGTGCTCAGTACTTAGGGTGCTTGGTGCTCAGTACTCAGGGTGCTCAGTGCTCAGTACTCGGTGTGCTGGGTGCTCAGTGCTCAGGGTGCTCAGTGCTCGGGCTGCTGGGTGCTCAGTGGTCAGGGCGCTGGTTGCTCAGTGCTCGGGGTGCTGGGTGCTCAGTGCTCGGGGTGCTGGGTGCACAGTGCTCAGGGTGCTGTGTGCTCAGTGCTCAGGGTGCTGGGTGCTCAGTGCTCAGGGTGCTGGGTGCTCAGTACTCAGGGTGCTCAGTGCTCAGTACTTAGGGTGCTTGGTGCTCAGTACTCAGGGTGCTCAGTGCTCAGGGTGCTCAGTGCTCAGTGCTCGGGGTGCTGGGTGCTCAGTGCTCAGGGCGCTGTGTGCTCAGTGCTCGGGGTGCTGTGTGCTCAGTACTCGGGGTGCTGGGTGCTCAGTGCTCAGGTTGCTCAGTGCTCAGTACTCAGTGCTCAGGGTGCTCAGTGCTCAGTGCTCAGGGTGCAGGGTGTTCAGTACTCAGGGTGCTGGGTGCTCAGTACTCAGGGTGCTGGGTGCTCAGTGCTCACGGTGCTGGGTGCTCAGTGCTCGGGGCGCTGGGTGCTCAGTGCTCGGGGTGCTCGGAGCTCAGTACTCAGGGTGCTGGGTGCTCAGTGCTCGGGGTGATCGGTGCTCAGTGCTCAGGGTGCTGGGTGCTCAGTGCTCAGGGTGCTGGGTGCTCAGTGCTCGGGGTGCTCGGTGCTCAGTACGTTGGGTGCTCACTACTCAGGGTGCTGGGTGCTCAGTGCTCAGGGAGCTGGGTGCTCAGTGCTCAGGGTGCTGGGTGCTCAGTGCTCTGGGTGCTGGGTGCTCAGTACGCAGGGTGCTGGGTGCTCAGTGCTCGGGGTGCTGGGTGCTCAGTGCTCAGGGTGCTGGGTGCTCAGTACTCAGGGTGCTGGGTGCTCAGTACTCGGGGTGCTGCGTGCTCAGTATTCAGGGTGCTGGGTGCTCAGTACTCATTGTGCTGGGTGCTCAGTACTCGGGTGCTGGGTGCTCAGTGCTCAGGGTCCTGGGTGCTCAGTGCTCGGGGTGCTGGGTGCTCAGTGCTCAGTACTCAGGGTGCTGGGTGCTCAGTGCTCGGGGTGCTGCGTGCTCAGTGCTCAGTACTCAGGGTCCTGGGTGCTCAGTACTCAGGGTGCTGTGTGCTCAGTGCTCAGGGTGCTGGGTGCTCAGTGCTCAGGGTGCTGGGTGCTCAGTGCTCAGGGTGCTGGGTGCTCAGTACTCAGGGTGCTGGGTGCTCAGTGCTCGGGGTGCTGGGTGCTCAGGGCTCAGGGTGCTGGGTGCTCAGAACTCAGGGTGTTATGTCCTCAGTACTCGGGGTGCTGGGTGCTCAGTACTCAGGGTGCTGGGTGCTCAGTACTCAGGGTGCTGGTTGCTTAGTACTCGGGTGCTGGGTGCTCAGTGCTCAGGGTGCTGGGTGCTCAGTGCTCGGGGTGCTGGTTGCTCAGTGCTCAGTACTCAGGGTGCTGGGTGCTCAGTACTCGGGGTGCTAGGTGCTCAGTGCTCAGTACTCAGGGTGCTGGGTGCTCAGTGCTCAGGGTGCTGGGTGCTCATTGCTCAGGGTGCTGGGTGCTCAGTGCTCAGGGTGCTGGGTACTCAGTGCTCAGGGTACTGGGTGCTCAGTACTCAGGGTGCTGGGTGCTCAGTGCTCAGGGTGCTGGGTGCTCAGTGCTCGGGGTGCTGGGTGCTCAGTGCTCGGGGTGCTGGGTGCTCATTGCTCGGGGTGCTCGGTGCTCAGTACTCAGGGTGCTGGGTGCTCAGTGCTCGAGGTGCTCAGTACTCAGGGTGCTGTATGTTCAGTGTTCAGGGTGCTGGGTGCTCAGTACTCAGGGTGCTCGGTGCTTAGTACTCAGGGTGCTGGGTGCTCAGTACTCTGGGTGCTGGGTGCTTAGTGCTCGGGGTGCTCGGTGCTCAGTACTCAGTGCTCAGGGTGCTCAGTGCTCAGTGCTCAGGGTGCTGGGTGTTCAGTACTCAGGGTGCTGGGTGCTCAGTACTCAGGATGCTGGGTGCTCAGTACTCGGGGTGATCGGTGCTCAGTGCTCAGGGTGCTGGGTGCTCAGTACTCAGGGTGCTGGGTGCTCAGTACTCAGGGTGCTGGGTGTTCAGTGCTCAGTGTGCTGGGTACTCAGTGCTCAGGGTGCTCGGTGCTCAGTACTCGGGGTGCTGGGTGCTCATTCTCGGGGTGCTGGGTGCTCAGTGCTCAGGGTGCCGGGTGCTCAGTACTCTGGGTGCTGGGTGCTCAGTGCTCAGGGTGCTGGGTGCTCAGTACTAAGGGTGCTGGGTGCTCAGTGCTCAGGGTGCTGGGTGCTCAGTATTCAGGGTGCTGGGTGCTCAGTGCTCAGGGTGCTGGGTGCTCAGTACTCAGGGTGCTGGGAGCTCAGTGCTCAGGGTGATCGGTGCTCAATACTCAGGGTGCTCAGTACTCAGGGTACTGGGTGCTCAGTGCTCGGGGTGCTGGGAGCACAGTTCTCAGGGTGCTGGGTGCTCAGTGCTCGGGGTGCTGGGTGCTCAGTGCTCAGGGTGATCGGTGCTCAGTACTCAGGGTGCTGGGTGCTCAGTGCTCAGGGTGCTGGGTGTTCAGTCCACAGGGTGCTCAGTGCTCAGGGTGCTGGGTGCTCAGTGCTCGGGGTGCTGGGTGTTCAGTGCTCGGGGTGCTGGGTGCTCAGTGCTCAGGGTGCTGTGTGCTCAGTGCTCAGTGCTCAGGGTGCTGGTTGCTCAGTACTCAGGGTGCTGGGTGCTCAGTACTCAGGGTGCTGGGTGCTCAGTGCTCAGGGTGCTGGGTGCTCAGTACTCAGGGTGCTGGGTGATCAGTGCTCCTGGTGCTGGGTGCTCAGTGCTCAGGGTGCTGGGTGCTCAGTGCTCAGGTTGCTGGGTGCTCAGTACTCAGGGTGCTGGGTGCTCAGTGCTCGGGGTGCTCGGTGCTCAGTACTCAAGGTGCTGGGTACTCAGTGCTCAGGGTGCTGGGTGCTCAGTGATCAGGGTGCTTGGTGCTCAGTACTCAGGGTACTTGGTGCTCAGTACTCAGGGTTCTCAGTGCTCAGTACTCAGGGTGCTGGGTACTCAGTGCTCAGGGTGCTGGGTGCTCAGTACTCAGGGTGCTCAGTGCTCAGTACTTAGGGTGCTTGGTGCTCAGTACTCAGGGTGCTCAGTGCTCAGTACTCGGTGTGCTGGGTGCTCAGTGCTCAGGGTGCTCAGTGCTCAGTGCTCGGGCTGCTGGGTGCTCAGTGGTCAGGGCGCTGGTTGCTCAGTGCTCGGGGTGCTGGGTGCTCAGTGCTCGGGGTGCTGGGTGCTCAGTGCTCAGGGTGCTGTGTGCTCAGTGCTCAGGGTGCTGGGTGCTCAGTGCTCAGGGTGCTGGGTGCTCAGTACTCAGGGTGCTCAGTGCTCAGTACTTAGGGTGCTTGGTGCTCAGTACTCAGGGTGCTCAGTGCTCAGTACTCGGTGTGCTGGGTGCTCAGTGCTCAGGGTGCTCAGTGCTCAGTGCTCGGGCTGATGGGTGCTCAGTGGTCAGGGCGCTGGGTGCTCAGTGCTCGGGGTGCTGGGTGCTCAGTACTCGGGGTGCTGGGTGCTCAGTGCTCAGGTTGCTCAGTGCTCAGTACTCAGTGCTCAGGGTGCTCAGTGCTCAGTGCTCAGGGTGCTGGGCGTTCAGTACTCAGGGTGCTGGGTGCTCAGTACTCAGAGTGCTGGGTGCTCAGTGCTCAGGGTGCTGGGTGTTCAGTACTCAGTGTGCTGGGTGCTCAGTACTCAGGGTGCTGGGTGCTCAGTACTCGGGGTGCTCGGTGCTCATTGCTCAGGGTGCTGGGTGCTCAGTACTCAGTGTGCTGGGTGCTCAGTACTCAGGGTGCTGGGTGCTCAGTGCTCATGGTGCTGGGTACTCAGTGCTCAGGGTGCTCGGTGCTCAGTACTCGGCGTGCTGGGTGCTCATTCTTGGGGTGTTGGGTGCTCAGTGCTCGGGGTGCTGCTTGCACAGTACTCAGGGTGCTGGGTGCTCAGTGCTCGTGGTGCTGGGTGCTCAGTACTCAGGGTGCTGGGTGCTCAGTGCTCAGGGTGCTGGGTGCTCAGTACTCAGGGTGCTGGGTGCTCAGTGCTCAGGGTGCTGGGTGCTCAGTACTCAGGGTGCTGGGAGCTCAGTGCTCAGGGTGATCGGTGCTCAATACTCAGGGTGCTCAGTACTCAGGTTACTGGGTGCTCAGTGCTCGGGGTGCTGGGAGCTCAGTTCTCAGGGTGCTGGGTGCTCAGTGCTCGGGGTGCTGGGTGCTCAGTGCTCAGGGTGCTGGGTGCTCAGTGCTCAGGGTGCTGGGTGCTCAGTGCTCAGGGTGCTGGGTGTTCAGTCCACAGGGTGCTCAGTGCTCAGGGTGCTGGGTGCTCAGTGCTCGGGGTGCTGGGTGTTCAGTGCTCGGGGTGCTGGGTGCTCAGTGCTCAGGGTGCTGTGTGCTCAGTGCTCAGGGTGCTGGTTGCTCAGTACTCAGGGTGCTGGGTGCTCAGTACTCAGGGTGCTGGGTGCTCAGTGCTCAGGGTGCTGGGTGCTCAGTACTCAGGGTGCTGGGTGATCAGTGCTCGGGGTGCTGGGTGCTCAGTGCTCAGGGTGCTGGGTGCTCAGTGCTCAGGTTGCTGGGTGCTCAGTGCTCAGGGTGCTGGGTGCTCAGTGCTCGGGGTGCTCGGTGCTCAGTACTCAAGGTGCTGGGTGCTCAGTGCTCAGGGTGCTGGGTGCTCAGTGATCAGGGTGCTGGGTGCTCAGTACTCAGGGTGCTCGGTGCTCAGTACTCAGGGTTCTCGGTGCTCAGTACTCAGGGTGCTGGGTACTCAGTCCTCAGGGTGCTGGGTGCTCAGTACTCAGGGTGCTCAGTGCTCAGTACTTAGGGTGCTTGGTGCTCAGTACTCAGGGTGCTCAGTGCTCAGTACTCGGTGTGCTGGGTGCTCAGTGCTCAGGGTGCTCAGTGCTCAGTGCTCGGGCTGCTGGGTGCTCAGTGGTCAGGGCGCTGGGTGCTCAGTGCTCGGGGTGCTGGGTGCTCAGTACTCGGGGTGCTTGGTGCTCAGTGCTCAGGTTGCTCAGTGCTCAGTACTCAGTGCTCAGGGTGCTCAGTGCTCAGTGCTCAGGGTGCTGGGTGTTCAGTACTCAGGGTGCTGGGTGCTCAGTACTCAGAGTGCTGGGTGCTCAGTGCTCAGGGTGCTGGGTGTTCAGTACTCAGGGTGCTGGGTGCTCAGTACTCAGGGTGCTGGGTGCTCAGTACTCGGGGTGCTCGGTGCTCATTGCTCAGGGTGCAGGGTGCTCAGTACTCAGTGTGCTGGGTGCTCAGTACTCAGGGTGCTGGGTGCTCAGTGCTCAGGGTGCTGGGTACTCAGTGCTCAGGGTGCTCGGTGCTCAGTACTCGGGGTGCTGGGTGCTCAGTGCTCAGGGTGCTGGGTGCTCAGTACTCAGTTTGCTGGGTGCTCAGTGCTCAGGGTGCTGGGTGATCAGTACTCAGGGTGCTGGGCGCACAGTGCTCAGGGTGCTGGGTGCTCAGTACACAGGGTGCTGGGAGCTCAGTGCTCAGGGTGATCGGTGCTCAGTACTCAGGTTGCTCAGTACTCAGGGTACTGGATGCTCAGTGCTCGGGGTGCTGGGAGCTCAGTACTCAGGGTGCTGGGTGCTCAGTACTCAGGGTGCTGGGTGCTCAGTGCTCAGGGTGCTGGGTGCTCAGTGCTCGGGGCGCTGGGTGCTCAGTGCTCGGGGTGCTCGGTGCTCAGTACGTTGGGTGCTCACTACTCAGGCTGCTGGGTCCTCAGTGCTCAGGGTCCTGGGTGCTCAGTGCTCAGGGTGCTGTGTGCTCAGTGCTCAGGGTGCTCGGTGCTCAGTACTCAGGGTGCTGGGTGCTCAGTACTCAGGGTGCTGGGTGCTCAGTACTTGGGTGCTGGGTGCTCAGTGCTCAGGGTGCTGGGTGCTCAGTGCTCAGGGTGCTCGTTGCTCAGTACGTTGGGTGCTCACTATTCAGGGTGCTGGATGCTCAGTGCTCAGGGTGCTGGGTGCTCAGTGCTCAGGGTGCTGGGTGCTCTGTGCTCAGGGTGCTGGGTGCTCAGTACTCAGGGTGCTGGGTGCTCAGTGCTCGGGGTGCTGGGTGCTCAGTGCTCAGGGTGCTGGGTGCTCAGTACTCAGGGTGCTGGGTGCTCAGTACTCGGGGTGCTGGGTGCTCAGTATTCAGGGTGCTGGGTGCTCAGTACTCATTGTGCTGGGTGCTCAGTACTCGGGTGCTGGGTGCTCAGTGCTCAGGGTGCTGGGTGCTCAGTGCTCGGGGTGCTGGGTGCTCAGTGCTCAGTACTCAGGGTGCTGGGTGCTCAGTGCTCAGTACTCAGGGTGCTGGGTGCTCAGTGCTCGGGGTGCTGGGTGCTCAGTGCTCAGTACTCAGGGTCCTGGGTGCTCAGTACTCAGGGTGCTGTGTGCTCAGTGCTCAGGGTGCTGGGTGCTCAGTGCTCAGGGTGCTGGGTGCTCAGTGCTCAGGGTGCTGGGTGCTCAGTACTCAGGGTGCTGGGTGCTCAGTGCTCAGGGTGCTGGGTGCTCAGTGCTCGGGGTTCTGGGTGCTGGGTGCTCAGTGCTCAGTACTCAGGGTGTTGGGTCCTCAGTACTCAGGGTGCTGGTTGCTTAGTACTCGGGTGCTGGCTGCTCAGTGCTCAGGGTGCTGGGTGCTCAGTGCTCGGGGTGCTGGGTGCTCAGTGCTCAGTACTCAGGGTGCTGGGTGCTCAGTGCTCAGGGTGCTGGGTGCTCAGTGCTCAGGGTGCTGGGTGCTCAGTGCTCAGGGTGCTGGGCGCTCAGTGCTCAGGGTGGTGGGTGCTCAGTGCTCGGGGTGCTGGGTGCTCAGTGCTCGGGGTGCTGGGTGCTCAGTGCTCGGGGTGCTCGGTGCTCAGTACTCAGGGTGCTGGGTGCTCAGTGCTCGAGGTGCTCAGTACTCAGGGTGCTGTATGTTCAGTGTTCAGGGTGCTGGGTGCTCAGTACTCAGGGTGCTCTGTGCTTAGTACTCAGGGTGCTGGGTTCTCAGTACTCTGGGTGCTGGGTGCTCAGTGCTCGATGTGATCGGTGCTCAGTACTCAGTGCTCAGGGTGCTGGGTGCTCAGTGCTCAGGGTACTGGGTGCTCAGTACAAAGGGTGCTGGGTGCTCAGTGCTCAGGGTGCTGGGTGCTCAGTGCTCGGGGTGCTGGGTGCTCAGTGCTCGGGGTGCTCGGTGCTCAGTACTCAGGGTGCTGGGTGCTCAGTGCTCGAGGTGCTCAGTACTCAGGGTGCTCTATGTTCAGTGTTCAGGGTGCTGGGTGTTCAGTGCTCAGGGTGCTGGGTACTCAGTGCTCAGGGTGCTCGGTGCTCAGTACTCGGGGTGCTGGCTGCTCAGTACTCAGGGGGCTGGGTGCTCAGTACTCGGGGTGATCGGTGCTCAGTGCTCAGGGTGCTGGGTGCTCAGTACTCAGGGTGCTGGGTGCTCAGTACTCAGGCTGCTGGGTGTTCAGTGCTCAGGGTGCTGGGTACTCAGTGCTCAGGGTGCTCGGTGCTCAGTACTCGGGGTGCTGGGTGCTCATTCTCGGGGTGCTGGGTGCTCAGTGCTCAGGGTGCTGGGTGCTCAGTACTCAGGGTGCTGGGTGCTCAGTGCTCAGGGTGCTGGGTGCTCAGTACTCAGGGTGCTGTGTGCTCAGTGCTCAGGGTGCTGGGTGATCAGTACTCAGGGTGCTGGGTGCTCAGTGCTCAGGGTGCTGGGTGCTCAGTACTCAGGGTGCTGGGAGCTCAGTCCTCAGGGTGATCGGTGCTCAATACTCAGGGTGCTCAGTACTCAGGGTACTGGGTGCTTAGTGCTCGGGGTGCTGGGAGCTCAGTACTCAGGGTGCTGGGTGCTCAGTGCTCGGGGTGCTGGGTGCTCAGTGCTCAGGGTGATCGGTGCTCAGTACTCAGGGTGCTGGGTGCTCAGTGCTCAGGGTGCTGGGTGATCAGTCCACAGGGTGCTCAGTGCTCAGGGTGCTGGGTGCTCAGTGCTCGGGGTGCTGGGTGTTCAGTGCTCGGGGTGCTGCGTGCTCAGTGCTCAGGGTGCTGTGTGCTCAGTGCTCAGTGCTCAGGGTGCTGGGTGCTCAGTGATCAGCGTGCTGGGTGCTCAGTACTCAGGGTGCTCGGTGCTCAGTACTCAGGGTTCTCAGTGCTCAGTACTCAGGGTGCTGGGTACTCAGTGCTCAGGGTGCTGGGTGCTCAGTACTCAGGGTGCTCAGTGCTCAGTACTTAGGGTGCTTGGTGCTCAGTACTCAGGGTGCTCAGTGCTCAGTACTCGGTGTGCTGGGTGCTCAGTGCTCAGGGTGCTCAGTGCTCAGTGCTCAGGGTGCTGGGTGCTCAGTGTTCAGGGCGCTGGGTGCTCAGTGCTCGGGGTGCTGGGTGCTCAGTACTCGGGGTGCTGGGTGCTCAGTGCTCAGGGTGCTCGGTGCTCAGTACGTTGGGTGCTCACTACTCAGGCTGCTGGGTCCTCAGTGCTCAGGGTCCTGGGTGCTCAGTGCTCAGGGTGCTGTGTGCACAGTGCTCAGGGTGCTCGGTGCTCAGTACTCAGGGTGCTGGGTGCTCAGTACTCATGGTGCTGGGTGCTCAGTACTTGGGTGCTGGGTGCTCAGTGCTCAGGGTGCTGGGTGCTCAGTGCTCAGGGTGCTGGGTGCTCAGTGCTCAGGGTGCTCGGTGCTCAGTACGTTGGGTGCTCACTATTCAGGGTGCTGGGTGCTCAGTGCTCAGGGTGCTGGGTGCTCAGTGCTCAGGGTGCTGGGTGCTCAGTGCTCAGGGTGCTGGGTGCTCAGTACTCAGGGTGCTGGGTGCTCAGTGCTCGGGGTGCTGGGTGCTCAGTGCTCAGGGTGCTGGCTGCTCAGTACTCAGGGTGCTGGGTGCTCAGTACTCGGGGTGCTGGGTGCTCAGTATTCAGGGTGCTGGGTGCTCAGTACTCATTGTGCTGGGTGCTCAGTACTCGGGTGCTGGGTGCTCAGTGCTCAGGGTGCTGGGTGCTCAGTGCTCGGGGTGCTGGGTGCTCAGTGCTCAGTACTCAGGGTGCTGGGTGCTCAGTGCTCAGTACTCAGGGTGCTGGGTGCTCAGTGCTCGGTGTGCTGGGTGCTCAGTGCTCAGTACTCAGGGTCCTGGGTGCTCAGTACTCAGGGTGCTGTGTGCTCAGTGCTCAGGGTGCTGGGTGCTCAGTGCTCAGGGTGCTGGGTGCTCAGTGCTCAGGGTGCTGGGTGCTCAGTACTCAGGGTGCTGGGTGCTCAGTGCTCAGGGTGCTGGGTGCTCAGTGCTCGGGGTGCTGGGTGCTGGGTGCTCAGTGCTCAGTACTCAGGGTGTTGGGTCCTCAGTACTCAGGGTGCTGGTTGCTTAGTACTCGGGTGCTGGCTGCTCAGTGCTCAGGGTGCTGGGTGCTCAGTGCTCGGGGTGCTGGGTTCTCAGTGCTCAGTACTCAGGGTGCTGGGTGCTCAATACTCGGGGTGCTAGGTGCTCAGTGCTCAGTACTCAGGGTGCTGGGTGCTCAGTGCTCAGGGTGCTGGGTGCTCAGTGCTCAGGGTGCTGGGTGCTCAGTGCTCAGGGTGCTGGGTGCTCAGTGCTCAGGGTGGTGGGTGCTCAGTGCTCGGGGTGCTGGGTGCTCAGTGCTCGGGGTGCTGGGTGCTCAGTGCTCGGGGTGCTCGGTGCTCAGTACTCAGGGTGCTGGGTGCTCAGTGCTCGAGGTGCTCAGTACTCAGGGTGCTGTATGTTCAGTGTTCAGGGTGCTGGGTGCTCAGTACTCAGGGTGCTCGGTGCTTAGTACTCAGGGTGCTGGGTGCTCAGTACTCTGGGTGCTGGGTGCTCAGTGCTCGATGTGATCGGTGCTCAGTACTCAGTGCTCAGGGTGCTGGGTGCTCAGTGCTCAGGGTACTGGGTGCTCAGTACTAAGGGTGCTGGGTGCTCAGTGCTCAGGGTGCTGGGTGCTCAGTGCTCGGGGTGCTGGGTGCTCAGTGCTCGGGGTGCTCGGTGCTCAGTACTCAGGGTGCTGGGTGCTCAGTGCTCGAGGTGCTCAGTACTCAGGGTGCTGTATGTTCAGTGTTCAGGGTGCTGGGTGTTCAGTGCTCAGGGTGCTGGGTACTCAGTGCTCAGGGTGCTCGGTGCTCAGTACTCGGGGTGCTGGCTGCTCAGTACTCAGGGGGCTGGGTGCTCAGTACTCGGGGTGATCGGTGCTCAGTGCTCAGGGTGCTGGGTGCTCAGTACTCAGGGTGCTGGGTGCTCAGTACTCAGGCTGCTGGGTGTTCAGTGCTCAGGGTGCTGGGTACTCAGTGCTCAGGGTGCTCGGTGCTCAGTACTCGGGGTGCTGGGTGCTCATTCTCGGGGTGCTGGGTGCTCAGTGCTCAGGGTGCTGGGTGCTCAGTACTCAGGGTGCTGGGTGCTAAGTGCTCAGGGTGCTGGGTGCTCAGTACTCAGGGTGCTGTGTGCTCAGTGCTCAGGGTGCTGGGTGATCAGTACTCAGGGTGCTGGGTGCTCAGTGCTCAGGGTGCTGGGTGCTCAGTACTCAGGGTGCTGGGAGCTCAGTCCTCAGGGTGATCGGTGCTCAATACTCAGGGTGCTCAGTACTCAGGGTACTGGGTGCTTAGTGCTCGGGGTGCTGGGAGCTCAGTACTCAGGGTGCTGGGTGCTCAGTGCTCGGGGTGCTGGGTGCTCAGTGCTCAGGGTGATCGGTGCTCAGTACTCAGGGTGCTGGGTGCTCAGTGCTCAGGGTGCTGGGTGTTCAGTCCACAGGGTGCTCAGTGCTCAGGGTGCTGGGTGCTCTGTGCTCGGGGTGCTGAGTGTTCAGTGCTCGGGGTGCTGGGTGCTGAGTGCTCAGGGTGCTGTGTGCTCAGTGCTCAGTGCTCAGGGTGCTGGGTGCTCAGTGATCAGCTTGCTGGGTGCTCAGTACTCAGGGTGCTCGGTGCTCAGTACTCAGGGTTCTCAGTGCTGAGTACTCAGGGTGCTGGGTACTCAGTGCTCAGGGTGCTGGGTGCTCAGTACTCAGGGTGCTCAGTGCTCAGTACTTAGGGTGCTTGGTGCTCAGTACTCAGGGTGCTCAGTGCTCAGTACTCGGTGTGCTGGGTGCTCAGTGCTCAGGGTGCTCAGTGCTCAGTGCTCAGGGTGCTGGGTGCTCAGTGTTCAGGGCGCTGGGTGCTCAGTGCTCGGGGTGCTGGGTGCTCAGTACTCGGGGTGCTGGGTGCTCAGTGCTCAGGTTGCTCAGTACTCAGTGCTCAGGGTGCTCAGTGCTCAGTGCTCAGGGTGCTGGGTGTTCAGTACTCAGGGTGCTGGGTGCTCAGTACTCAGGGTGCTGGGTGCTCAGTGCTCAGGGTGCTGGGTGCTCAGTGCTCAGGGCGCTGGGTGCTCAGTGCTCGGGGTGCTCGGAGCTCAGTACTCAGGGTGCTGGGTGCTCAGTGCTCGGGGTGATCGGTGCTCAGTACTCAGGGTGCTGGGTGCTCAGTGCTCGGGGTGCTCGGTGCTCAGTACGTTGGTTGCTCACTACTCAGGGTGCTGGGTGCTCAGTGCTCAGGGTGCTGGGTGCTCAGTGCTCAGGGTGCTGGGTGCTCAGTGCTCAGGGTGCTGGGTGCTCAGTACTCAGGGTGCTGGGTGCTCAGTGCTCGGGGTGCTGGGTGCTCAGTGCTCGGGGTGCTGGGTGCTCAGTGCTCGGGGTGCTCGGTGCTCAGTACTCAGGGTGCTGGGTGTTCAGTGCTCGAGGTGCTCAGTACTCAGGGTGCTGTGTGTTCAGTGCTCAGAGTGCTGGGTGCTCAGTACTCAGGGTGCTCGGTGCTTAGTACGCATTGTGCTGGGTGCTCAGTACTCCGGGTGCTGGGTGCTCAGTGCTCGGGGTGCTCGGTGCTCAGTGCTCAAGGTGCTGGGTGCTCAGTACTCAGGGTGCTCATTGCTCAGGGTGCTGGGTGCTCAGTACTCAGGGTGCTGGGTGCTCAGTGCTCAGGGTGCTCGGTGCTCAGTACGCTGGGTGCTCAGTACTCAGTGTGCTGGGTGCTCAGTACTCAGGGTGCAGGGTGCTCAGTACTCAGGGTGCTGGGTGCTCAGTGCTCGGGGTGCTCGGTGCTCAGTACGCTGGGTGATCAGTACTCAGTGTGCTGGGTGCTCAGTACTCAGGGTGCAGGGTGCTCAGTACTCAGGGTGCTGGGTGCGTAGTACTCAGGGTGCTGGGTGCTCAGGGCTCGGGGTGCTGGGTGCTCAGTGCTCAGGGTGCTTGGTGCTCAGTAATCCGGGTGCTGGGTGCTCAGTACTCGTTGTGCTGGGTGCTCAGTGCTCAGGGTGCTGGGTGCTCACTACTCAGGGTGCTCGGTGCTCAGTGCTCGGGGTGCTGGGTGCTCAGTACTCAGGGTGCTCGGTGCTCAGTACTCAGGGTGCTCAGTGCTCAGTACTCAGGGTGCTCAGGCTCAGTGCTCGGGGTGCTGGGTGCTCAGTGCTCGGGGTGCTGGGTGCTCAGTGCTCAGGGTGCTGGGTGCTCAGTTCTCAGATTGCAGGGTGCTCAGTACTCAGGGTGCTTGGTGCTCGGTGCTCAGTACGCTGGGTGCTCAGTACTCAGGGTGCTGCGTGCTCAGTGCTCGGGGTGCTGGGTGCTCAGTACTCAGGGTGCTGGGTGCTCAGTGCTCGGGGTGCTCGGTGCTCAGTACGCTGGGTGCTGGGTGCTCAGTGCTCGATGTGCTCAGTACTCAGGGTGCTCTGTGTTCAGTGCTCAGGGTGCTGTGTGTTCAGTGCTCAGGGTGCTGGGTGCTTAGTACTCAGGGTGCTGGGTGCCCAGTGCTCGGGGTGCTGGGTGCTCAGTGCTCAGTACTCAGGGTGCTGGGTGCTCAGTGCTCAGGGTGCTGGGTGCTCAGTGCTCGGGGTGCTGGGTGCTCAGTACTCAGGGTGCTGGGTGCTCAGTACGCCGGGTGCTGGGTGCTGAGTTCTCGGGGTGCTCGGTGCTCAGTACTCAGGGCTCAGGGTGCTCAGTGCTCAGTGCTCAGTGTGCTGGGTGTTCAGTACTCAGGGTGCTGGGTGCTCAGTACTCAAGGTGCTGGGGGCTCAGTGCTCAGGGTGCTGGGTGCTCAGTACTCGGGGTGCTGGGTGCTCAGTGCTCAGGGTGCTGGGGGCTCAGTACTCAGGGTGCTGGGTGCTCAGTACTCAGGGTGCTGGGTGCTCAGTGCTCAGCGTGCTGGGTACTCAGTGCTCAGGGTGCTCGGTGCTCAGTACTCGGGGTGCTGGGTGCTCATTCTCGGGGTGCTGGGTGCTCAGTGCTCGGGGTGCTGTGTGCTCAGTACTCAGCGTGCTGGGTGCTCAGTGCTAAGGGTGCTGGGTGCTCAGTACTCAGGGTGCTGGGTGCTCAGTGCTCAGGGTGCTGGGTGCTCAGTACTCAGGGTGCTGGGTGGTCAGTGCTCAGGGTGCTGGGTGCTCAGTACTCAGGGTTCTGGGAGCTCAGTGCTCAGGGTGATTGGTGCTCAGTACTCAGGGTGCTCAGTACTCAGGGTGCTGGGTGCTCAGTGCTCGGGGTGCTGGGTGCTCAGTACTCAGGGAGCTGGGTGCTCAGTGCTCGGGGTTCTGGGTGCTCAGTGCTCAGGGTGCTGGGTGCTCAGTCCTCAGGGTGCTCAGTGCTCAGGGTGCTGGGTGCTCAGTGCTCGGGGTGCTCGGTGCTCAGTACTCAGGGTGCTGAGTGCTCAGTACTCAGGGTGCTGGGTGCTCAGTACTCAGGGTGCTGGGTGCTCAGTGCGCAGTGTGCTGGGTGATCAGTGCTCAGTGTGCTGGGTGCTCAGTGATCAGGGTGCTGGGTGCTCAGTGCTCGGGGTGCTCAGTACTCAGGGTACTGGGTGCTTAGTGCTCGGGGTGCTGGGAGCTCAGTACTCAGGGTGCTGGGTGCTCAGTGCTCGGGGTGCTGGGTGCTCAGTGCTCAGGGTGATCGGTGCTCAGTACTCAGGGTGCTGGGTGCTCAGTGCTCAGGGTGCTGGGTGTTCAGTCCACAGGGTGCTCAGTGCTCAGGGTGCTGGGTGCTCAGTGCTCGGGGTGCTGGGTGTTCAGTGCTCGGGGTGCTGGGTGCTCAGTGCTCTGGGTGCTGTGTGCTCAGTGCTCAGTGCTCAGGGTGCTGGGTGCTCAGTGATCAGCGTGCTGGGTGCTCAGTACTCAGGGTGCTCGGTGCTCAGTACTCAGGGTTCTCAGTGCTCAGTACTCAGGGTGCTGGGTACTCAGTGCTCAGGGTGCTGGGTGCTCAGTACTCAGGGTGCTCAGTGCTCAGTACTTAGGGTGCTTGGTGCTCAGTACTCAGGGTGCTCAGTGCTCAGTACTCGGTGTGCTGGGTGCTCAGTGCTCAGGGTGCTCAGTGCTCAGTGCTCAGGGTGCTGGGTGCTCAGTGTTCAGGGCGCTGGGTGCTCAGTGCTCGGGGTGCTGGGTGCTCAGTACTCGGGGTGCTGGGTGCTCAGTGCTCAGGGTGCTCGGTGCTCAGTACGTTGGGTGCTCACTACTCAGGCTGCTGGGTCCTCAGTGCTCAGGGTCCTGGGTGCTCAGTGCTCAGGGTGCTGTGTGCACAGTGCTCAGGGTGCTCGGTGCTCAGTACTCAGGGTGCTGGGTGCTCAGTACTCATGGTGCTGGGTGCTCAGTACTTGGGTGCTGGGTGCTCAGTGCTCAGGGTGCTGGGTGCTCAGTGCTCAGGGTGCTGGGTGCTCAGTGCTCAGGGTGCTCGGTGCTCAGTACGTTGGGTGCTCACTATTCAGGGTGCTGGGTGCTCAGTGCTCAGGGTGCTGGGTGCTCAGTGCTCAGGGTGCTGGGTGCTCAGTGCTCAGGGTGCTGGGTGCTCAGTACTCAGGGTGCTGGGTGCTCAGTGCTCGGGGTGCTGGGTGCTCAGTGCTCAGGGTGCTGGGTGCTCAGTACTCAGGGTGCTGGGTGCTCAGTACTCGGGGTGCTGGGTGCTCAGTATTCAGGGTGCTGGGTGCTCAGTACTCATTGTGCTGGGTGCTCAGTACTCGGGTGCTGGGTGCTCAGTGCTCAGGGTGCTGGGTGCTCAGTGCTCGGGGTGCTGGGTGCTCAGTGCTCAGTACTCAGGGTGCTGGGTGCTCAGTGCTCAGTACTCAGGGTGCTGGGTGCTCAGTGCTCGGGGTGCTGGGTGCTCAGTGCTCAGTACTCAGGGTCCTGGGTGCTCAGTACTCAGGGTGCTGTGTGCTCAGTGCTCAGGGTGCTGGGTGCTCAGTGCTCAGGGTGCTGGGTGCTCAGTGCTCAGGGTGCTGGGTGCTCAGTACTCAGGGTGCTGGGTGCTCAGTGCTCAGGGTGCTGGGTGCTCAGTGCTCGGGGTGCTGGGTGCTGGGTGCTCAGTGCTCAGTACTCAGGGTGTTGGGTCCTCAGTACTCAGGGTGCGGGTTGCTTAGTACTCGGGTGCTGGCTGCTCAGTGCTCAGGGTGCTGGGTGCTCAGTGCTCGGGGTGCTGGGTTCTCAGTGCTCAGTACTCAGGGTGCTGGGTGCTCAATACTCGGGGTGCTAGGTGCTCAGTGCTCAGTACTCAGGGTGCTGGGTGCTCAGTGCTCAGGGTGCTGGGTGCTCAGTGCTCAGGGTGCTGGGTGCTCAGTGCTCAGGGTGCTGGGTGCTCAGTGCTCAGGGTGGTGGGTGCTCAGTGCTCGGGGTGCTGGGTGCTCAGTGCTCGGGGTGCTGGGTGCTCAGTGCTCGGGGTGCTCGGTGCTCAGTACTCAGGGTGCTGGGTGCTCAGTGCTCGAGGTGCTCAGTACTCAGGGTGCTGTATGTTCAGTGTTCAGGGTGCTGGGTGCTCAGTACTCAGGGTGCTCGGTGCTTAGTACTCAGGGTGCTGGGTGCTCAGTACTCTGGGTGCTGGGTGCTCAGTGCTCGATGTGATCGGTGCTCAGTACTCAGTGCTCAGGGTGCTGGGTGCTCAGTGCTCAGGGTACTGGGTGCTCAGTACTAAGGGTGCTGGGTGCTCAGTGCTCAGGGTGCTGGGTGCTCAGTGCTCGGGGTGCTGGGTGCTCAGTGCTCGGGGTGCTCGGTGCTCAGTACTCAGGGTGCTGGGTGCTCAGTGCTCGAGGTGCTCAGTACTCAGGGTGCTGTATGTTCAGTGTTCAGGGTGCTGGGTGTTCAGTGCTCAGGGTGCTGGGTACTCAGTGCTCAGGGTGCTCGGTGCTCAGTACTCGGGGTGCTGGCTGCTCAGTACTCAGGGGGCTGGGTGCTCAGTACTCGGGGTGATCGGTGCTCAGTGCTCAGGGTGCTGGGTGCTCAGTACTCAGGGTGCTGGGTGCTCAGTACTCAGGCTGCTGGGTGTTCAGTGCTCAGGGTGCTGGGTACTCAGTGCTCAGGGTGCTCGGTGCTCAGTACTCGGGGTGCTGGGTGCTCATTCTCGGGGTGCTGGGTGCTCAGTGCTCAGGGTGCTGGGTGCTCAGTACTCAGGGTGCTGGGTGCTAAGTGCTCAGGGTGCTGGGTGCTCAGTACTCAGGGTGCTGTGTGCTCAGTGCTCAGGGTGCTGGGTGATCAGTACTCAGGGTGCTGGGTGCTCAGTGCTCAGGGTGCTGGGTGCTCAGTACTCAGGGTGCTGGGAGCTCAGTGCTCAGGGTGATCGGTGCTCAATACTCAGGGTGCTCAGTACTCAGGGTACTGGGTGCTTAGTGCTCGGGGTGCTGGGAGCTCAGTACTCAGGGTGCTGGGTGCTCAGTGCTCGGGGTGCTGGGTGCTCAGTGCTCAGGGTGATCGGTGCTCAGTACTCAGGGTGCTGGGTGCTCAGTGCTCAGGGTGCTGGGTGTTCAGTCCACAGGATGCTCAGTGCTCAGGGTGCTGGGTGCTCTGTGCTCGGGGTGCTGAGTGTTCAGTGCTCGGGGTGCTGGGTGCTGAGCGCTCAGGGTGCTGTGTGCTCAGTGCTCAGTGCTCAGGGTGCTGGGTGCTCAGTGATCAGCTTGCTGGGTGCTCAGTACTCAGGGTGCTCGGTGCTCAGTACTCAGGGTTCTCAGTGCTGAGTACTCAGGGTGCTGGGTACTCAGTGCTCAGGGTGCTGGGTGCTCAGTACTCAGGGTGCTCAGTGCTCAGTACTTAGGGTGCTTGGTGCTCAGTACTCAGGGTGCTCAGTGCTCAGTACTCGGTGTGCTGGGTGCTCAGTGCTCAGGGTGCTCAGTGCTCAGTGCTCAGGGTGCTGGGTGCTCAGTGTTCAGGGCGCTGGGTGCTCAGTGCTCGGGGTGCTGGGTGCTCAGTACTCGGGGTGCTGGGTGCTCAGTGCTCAGGTTGCTCAGTACTCAGTGCTCAGGGTGCTCAGTGCTCAGTGCTCAGGGTGCTGGGTGTTCAGTACTCAGGGTGCTGGGTGCTCAGTACTCAGGGTGCTGGGTGCTCAGTGCTCAGGGTGCTGGGTGCTCAGTGCTCAGGGCGCTGGGTGCTCAGTGCTCGGGGTGCTCGGAGCTCAGTACTCAGGGTGCTGGGTGCTCAGTGCTCGGGGTGATCGGTGCTCAGTACTCAGGGTGCTGGGTGCTCAGTGCTCGGGGTGCTCGGTGCTCAGTACGTTGGTTGCTCACTACTCAGGGTGCTGGGTGCTCAGTGCTCAGGGTGCTGGGTGCTCAGTGCTCAGGGTGCTGGGTGCTCAGTGCTCAGGGTGCTGGGTGCTCAGTACTCAGGGTGCTGGTTGCTCAGTGCTCGGGGTGCTGGGTGCTCAGTGCTCAGGGTGCTGGGTGCTCAGTACTCAGGGTGCTGGGTGCTCAGTACTCGGGGTGCTGGGTTCTCAGTACTCAGGGTGCTGGGTGCTCAGTGCTCAGTACTCAGGGTGCTGGGTGCTCAGTGCTCAGGGTGCTGTGTGCTCAGTGCTCAGGGTGCTGGGTGCTCAGTGCTCAGTGTGCTGGGTACTCAGTGCTCAGGGTGCAGGGTGCTCAGTACTCAGGGTGCTGGGTGCTCAGAACTCAGGGTGCTGGGTGCTCAGTGCTCGGGGTGCTGGGTGCTCAGTGCTCGGGGTGCTGGGTGCTCAGTGCTCGGGGTGCTCGGTGCTCAGTACTCAGGGTGCTGGGTGTTCAGTGCTCGAGGTGCTCAGTACTCAGGGTGCTGTGTGTTCAGTGCTCAGAGTGCTGGGTGCTCAGTACTCAGGGTGCTCGGTGCTTAGTACGCAGGGTGCTGGGTGCTCAGTACTCCGGGTGCTGGGTGCTCAGTGCTCGGGGTGCTCGGTGCTCAGTGCTCAAGGTGCTGGGTGCTCAGTACTCAGGGAGCTCATTGCTCAGGGTGCTGGGTGCTCAGTACTCAGGGTGCTGGGTGCTCAGTGCTCAGGGTGCTCGGTGCTCAGTACGCTGGGTGCTCAGTACTCAGTGTGCTGGGTGCTCAGTACTCAGGGTGCAGGGTGCTCAGTACTCAGGGTGCTGGGTGCTCAGTGCTCGGGGTGCTCGGTGCTCAGTACACTGGGTGATCAGTACTCAGTGTGCTGGGTGCTCAGTACTCAGGGTGCAGGGTGCTCAGTGCTCAGGGTGCTTGGTGCTCAGTAATCCGGGTGCTGGGTGCTCAGTACTCGTTGTGCTGGGTGCTCAGTGCTCAGGGTGCTGGGTGCTCACTACTCAGGGTGCTCGGTGCTCAGTGCTCGGGGTGCTGGGTGCTCAGTACTCAGGGTGCTCGGTGCTCAGTACTCAGGGTGCTCAGTGCTCAGTACTCAGGGTGCTCAGGCTCAGTGCTCGGGGTGCTGGGTGCTCAGTGCTCGGGGTGCTGGGTGCTCAGTGCTCAGGGTGCTGGGTGCTCAGTTCTCAGATTGCTGGGTGCTCAGTACTCAGGGTGCTTGGTGCTCGGTGCTCAGTACGCTGGGTGCTCAGTACTCAGGGTGCTGCGTGCTCAGTGCTCGGGGTGCTGGGTGCTCAGTACTCAGGGTGCTGGGTGCTCAGTGCTCGGGGTGCTCGGTGCTCAGTACGCTGGGTGCTGGGTGCTCAGTGCTCGATGTGCTCAGTACTCAGGGTGCTCTGTGTTCAGTGCTCAGGGTGCTGTGTGTTCAGTGCTCAGTGTGCTGAGTGCTTAGTACTCAGGGTGCTGGGTGCTCAGTGCTCGGGGTGCTGGGTGCTCAGTGCTCAGTACTCAGGGTGCTGGGTGCTCAGTGCTCAGGGTGCTGGGTGCTCAGTGCTCTGGGTGCTGGGTGCTCAGTACTCAGGGTGCTGGGTGCTCATTACGCCGGGTGCTGGGTGCTGAGTTCTCGGGGTGCTCGGTGCTCAGTACTCAGGGCTCAGGGTGCTCAGTGCTCAGTGCTCAGTGTGCTGGGTGTTCAGTACTCAGGGTGCTGGGTGCTCAGTACTCAAGGTGCTGGGGGCTCAGTGCTCAGGGTGCTGGGTGCTCAGTACTCGGGGTGCTGGGTGCTCAGTGCTCAGGGTGCTGGGGGCTCAGTACTCAGGGTGCTGGGTGCTCAGTACTCAGGGTGCTGGGTGCTCAGTGCTCAGCGTGCTGGGTACTCAGTGCTCAGGGTGCTCGGTGCTCAGTACTCGGGGTGCTGGGTGCTCATTCTCGGGGTGCTGGGTGCTCAGTGCTCGGGGTGCTGTGTGCTCAGTACTCAGCGTGCTGGGTGCTCAGTGCTAAGGGTGCTGGGTGCTCAGTACTCAGGGTGCTGGGTGCTCAGTGCTCAGGGTGCTGGGTGCTCAGTACTCAGGGTGCTGGGTGGTCAGTGCTCAGGGTGCTGGGTGCTCAGTACTCAGGGTTCTGGGAGCTCAGTGCTCAGGGTGATCGGTGCTCAGTACTCAGGGTGCTCAGTACTCAGGGTGCTGGGTGCTCAGTGCTCGGGGTGCTGGGTGCTCAGTACTCAGGGAGCTGGGTGCTCAGTGCTCGGGGTTCTGGGTGCTCAGTGCTCAGGGTGCTGGGTGCTCAGTCCTCAGGGTGCTCAGTGCTCAGGGTGCTGGGTGCTCAGTGCTCGGGGTGCTCGGTGCTCAGTACTCAGGGTGCTGAGTGCTCAGTACTCAGGGTGCTGGGTGCTCAGTACTCAGGGTGCTGGGTGCTCAGTGCGCAGTGTGCTGGGTGATCAGTGCTCAGTGTGCTGGGTGCTCAGTGATCAGGGTGCTGGGTGCTCAGTGCTCGGGGTGCTGGGTGCTCAGAACTCAGGCTGCTGGGTGCTCAGTGCTCAGGGTGCTCGGTGCTCAGTGCTCGGGGCGCTGTGTGCTCAGTGCTCGGGGAGCTCGGAGCTCAGTACCCAGGGTGCTGGGTGCTCAGTGCTCGGGGTAATCGGTGCTCAGTACTCAGGGTGCTGGGTGCTCAGTGCTCGTGGTGCTCGGTGCTCAGTACGTTGGGTGCTCACTACTCAGGGTGCTGGGTGCTCAGTGCTCAGGGTGCTGGGTGCTCAGTGCTCAGGGTGCTGGGTGCTCAGTGCTCAGGGTGCTGGGTGCTCAGTACTCAGGGTGCTGGGTGCTCAGTGCTCGGGGTGCTGGGTGCTCAGTGCTCACCGTGCTGGGTGCTCAGTACTCGGGGTGCTGGGTGCTCAGTTCTCAGAGTGCTCGGTGCTCAGTACTCAGGGTGTTGGGTGCTCAGTACTCAGGGTGCTGGGTACTCAGTACTCGGGTGCTGGGTGCTCAGTGCTCAGGGTGCTGGGTGCTCAGTGCTCGGGGTGCTGGGTGCTCAGTGCTCAGTACTCAGGGTGCTCGGTGCACAGTGCTCGGGGTTCTGGGTGCTCAGTGCTCAGTACTCAGGGTGCTGGGTGCTCAGTGCTCAGGGTGCTGTGTGCTCAGTGCTCAGGGTGCTGGGTGCTCAGTGCTCAGGGTGCTGGGTACTCAGTGCTAAGGGTGCTGGGTGCTCAGTACTCAGGGTTCTGGGTGCTCAGTACTCAGGGTGCTGGGTGCTCAGTGCTCGGGGTGCTGGGTGCTCAGGGCTCGCGGTGCTTGGTGCTCAGTGCTCGGGGTGCTCGGTGCCCAGTACTCAGGGTGCTGGGTGCTCAGTGCGCGAGGTGCTCAGTACTCAGAGTGCTGTGTGTTCAGTGCTCAGGGTGCTGGGTGCTCAGTACTCAGGGTGCTCGTTGCTTAGTACTCATGGTGCTGGGTGCTCAGTACTCCGGGTACTGGGTGCTCAGTGCTCGGGGTGCTCGGTGCTCAGTACGTTGGGTGCTCACTACTCAGGGTGCTGGGTGCTCAGTGCTCAGGGTGCTGGGTGCTCAGTGCTCAGGGTGCTGGGTGCTCAGTGCTCAGGGTGCTGGGTGCTCAGTACTCAGGGTGCTGGGTGCTCAGTGCTCGGGGTGCTGGGTGCTCAGTGCTCAGGGTGCTGGGTGCTCAGTACTCAGGGTGCTGGGTGCTCAGTATTCAGGGTGGTGGGTGCTCAGTACTCATTGTGCTGGGTGCTCAGTATTCGGGGTGCTGGGTGCTCAGTGCTCAGTATTCAGGGTGCTGGGTGCTCAGTGCTCGGGGCGCTGGGTGCTCAGTGCTCGGGGTGCTCGGAGCTCAGTACTCAGGGTGCTGGGTACTCATTGCTCGGGGTGATCGGTGCTCAGTACTCAGGGTGCTGGGTGCTCAGTGCTCGGGGTGCTCGGTGCTCAGTACGTTGGTTTCTCACTACTCAGGGTGCTGGGTGCTCAGTGCTCAGGGTGCTGGGTGCTCAGTGCTCAGGGTGCTGGGTGCTGAGTGCTCAGGGTGCTGGGTGCTCAGTACTCAGGGTGCTGGGTGCTCAGTGCTCGGGGTGCTGGGTGCTCAGTGCTCAGGGTGCTGGGTGCTCAGTACTCAGGGTGCTGGGTGCTCAGTACTCGGGGTGCTGGGTGCTCAGTACTCAGGGTGCTGGGTGTTCAGTACTCAGGGTGCTGGGTGCTCTGTACTCGGGAGCTGGGTGCTCAGTGCTCAGGGTGCTGGGTGCTCAGTGCTCAGTGTGCTGGGTGCTCAGTGCTCAGTACTCAGGGTGCTGGGTGCTCAGTGCTCAGTACTCAGGGTGCTGGGTGCTCAGTGCTCAGGTGCTGTGTGCTCAGTGCTCAGGGTGCTGGGTGCTCAGTGCTCAGGGTGCTGGGTACTCAGTGCTCAGTGTGCTGGGTGCTATGTACTCAGGGTGCTGGGTGCTCAGAACTCAGGGTGCTGGGTGCTCAGTGCTCGGGGTGCTGGGTGCTCAGTGCTCGGGGTGCTGGGTGCTCAGTGCTCGGGGTGCTCGGTGCTCAGTACTCAGGGTGCTGGGTGCTCAGTGCTCGAGGTGCTCAGTACTCAGGGTGCTGTGTGTTCAGTGCTCAGGGTGCTGGGTGCTCAGTACTCAGGGTGCTCGGTGCTTAGTATGCAGCGTGCTGGGTGCTCAGTACTCCGGGTGATGGGTGCTCAGTGCTCGGGGTGCTCGGTGCTCAGTGCTCAAGGTGCTGGGTGCTCAGTACTCAGGGTGCTCATTGCTCAGGGTGCTGGGTGCTCAGTACTCATGGTGCTGGGTGCTCAGTGCTCAGGGTGCTCGGTGCTCAGTACGTTGGGTGCTCAGTCCTCAGGGTGCTGGGGGCTCAGTGCTCAGGGTGCTGGGTGCTCAGTGCTCAGGGTGCTGGGTGCTCAGTACTCAGGGTGCTGGGTGCTCGGTGCTCAGTATGCTGGGTGCTCAGTACTCAGGGTGCTGGGTGCTCAGTGCTCGGGGTGCTCGGTGCTCAGTACGCTGGGTGATCAGTACTCAGTGTGCTTTGTGCTCAGTACTCAGGGTGCAGGGTGCTCAGTACTCAGGGTGCTGGGTGCTTAGTACTCAGGGTGCTGGGGGCTCAGTGCTCAGGGTGCTGGGTGCTCAGTGCTCAGGGTGCTGGGTGCTCAGTACTCGGGGTGCTCGGTGCTCAGTACTCAGGGTGCTGGGTGCTCAGTACTCAGGGTGATGGGTGCTCAGTGCTCAGGGTGATCGGTGCTCAGTCCTCAGGGTGCTCAGTACTCAGGGTGCTGGGTGCTCAGTGCTCGGGGTGATGGGAGCTCAGTGCTGAGGGTGCTGGCTGCTCTGTGATCGGGGTGCTGGGTGCTCAGTACTCAGGGTGCTCAGTGCTCAGGCAGCTCGGTGCTCAGTACTCAGGGTGCTGGGTGCTCATTACTCAGTGCTCGGTGTCCTGGGTGCTCCGTGCTTGGGCTGCTGGGTGCTCAGCGCTCTGGATGCTTAGTGCTCAGTACTCAGGGTGCTGGGTGCTCAGTACTCAGGGTGCTCAGTGCTCGTTGTGCTGGGTGCTCAGTACTCAGGGTGCTGGGTGCTCAGTACTCAGTGTGCTGGGTGCTCATTCTCGGGGTGCTGGGTGCTCAGTGCTCGGTGTGCTGTTTGCTCAGTAATCGGGGTGCTGGGTGCTCAGTGCTCAGCGTGCTGGGTGCTCAGTACTCAGGGTGCTCGGTTCTCAGTACTCAGGGTGCTGGGTGCTTATTCTCGGGGTGCTGGTTGCTCAGTGCTCGGGGTGCTGGGTGCTCAGTGCTCGTTGTGCTGGGTACTCAGTACTCAGGGCGCTGGGTGCTCAGTACTCGGGGTGCTGGGTGCTCAGTGCTCAGGGTGCTGGGTGCTCAGTGCTCGGGGTGCAGGGTGCTCAGTGCTCAGGGTGCTGGGTGCTCAGTGCTCAGGGTGCTGGGTGCTCAGTACTCAGGGTGCTCGGTGCTCAGTACTCAGGGTGCTCAGCGCTCAGTACTCAGAGTGCTTTGTGCTCAGTGCTCAGGGTGCTGGGTGCTCAGTACTCAGGGTCCTTGGTGCTCAGTACTCAGGGTGCTCAGTGCTCAGTACTCAGCGTGCTTTGTGCTCAGTGCTCAGGGTGCTGGGTGCTCAGTACTCAGGGTGCTGGGTGCTCAGTACTCACGGTGCTGGGTGCTCAGTACTCTGGGTGCTGGGTGCTCATTACTCAGGGTGCTGGGTGCTCAGTGCTCGGGGTGCTGGGTGCTCAGTACTCAGGGTGCTGGTTGCTCAGTGCTTGGGGTGCTTGGTGCTCAGTGCTCGGGGTGCTCGGTGCTCAGTACTCTTGGTGCTGGGTGCTCAGTCCTCAGGGTGCTGGGTGCTCAGTGTTCGGGGTGCTCGGTGCTCAGTGCTCAGGATGCTCGGTGCTCAGTACTCTTCGTGCTGGGTGCTCAGTCCTCAGGGTGCTGGGTGCTCAGTGCTCGGGGTGCTCGGTGCTCAGTACTCAGGGTGCTGGGTGCTCAGTGCTCAGGGTGCTGGGTGCTCAGTGCTCAGGGTGATCGGTGCTCAGTACTCAGGGAGCTCAGTACTCAGGGTGCTGAGTGCTCAGTGCTCGGGGTGCTGGGTGCACAGTGCTGAGGGTGCTGGGTGCTCTGTTATCGGGGTGCTGGGTGCTCAGTACTCAGGGTGCTCAGTTCTCGGGGAACTTGGTGCTCAGTACTCAGGGTGCTGGGTGCTCAGTACTCAGTGCTCGGGGTCCTGGGTGCTCCGTGCTTGGGGTGCTGGGTGCTCAGCGCTCAGGGTGCTTAGTGCTCAGTACTCAGGGTGCTGGGTGCTCAGTACTCAGGGTGCTCAGTGCTCCTTGTGCTGGGTGCTCAGTACTCAGGGTGCTGGGTGCTCAGTATTCAGGGTGCTGGGTGCTCATTCTCGGGGTACTGGGTGCTCAGTGCTCGGTGTGCTGTTTGCTCAGTACTCGGGGTGCTGGGTGCTCAGTGCTCAGCGTGCTGGGTGCTCAGTACTCAGGGTGCTCGGTTATCAGTACTCAGGGTGCTGGGTGCTCATTCTCGGGGTGCTGGGTGCTCAGTGCTCGGGGTGCTGGGTGCTCAGTGCTCGTTGTGCTGGGTGCTCAGTACTCAGGGTGCTGGGTGCTCAGTACTCGTTGTGCTGGGTGCTCAGTGCTCAGGGTGCTGGGTGCTCAGTACTCGTTGTGCTGGGTGCTCAGTACTCAGGGTGCTCAGCGCTCAGTACTCAGCGTGCTTTGTGCTCAGTGCTCAGGGAGCTGGGGGCTCAGTACTCAGGGTCCTTGGTGCTCAGTACTCAGGGTGCTCAGTGCTCAGTACTCAGCGTGCTTTGTGCTCAGTGCTCAGGGTGCTGGGTGCTCAGTACTCAGTGTGCTGGGTGCTCAGTACTCACGGTGCTGGGTGCTCAGTACTCGGGGTGCTGGGTGCTCATTACTCAGGGTGCTGGGTGCTCAGTGCTCGGGGTGCTGGGTGCTCAGTACTCAGGGTGCTCAGTGCTCGGGGAGCTTGGTGCTCAGTACTCAGGGTGCTGGGTGCTCAGTACTCAGTGCTCGGGGTCCTGGGTGCTCCGTGCTTGGGGTGCTGGGTGCTCAGCGCTCAGGGTGCTTAGTGCTCAGTATTCAGGGTGCTCAGTGCTCGGGGTGCTGGGTGCTCAGTACTCAGTGTGCTGGGTGCTCAGTACTCAGGGTGCTGGGTGCTCAGTGCTCAGGGTGCTGGGTGCTCAGTACTCGGGGTGCTCGGTGCTCAGTACTCAGGGTGCTGGGTGCTCAGTACTCAGGGTGCTGGGTGCTCAGTACTCAGGGTGCTTGGTGCTCAGTACTCAGGGTGCTGGGTGCTCAGTGCTCAGGGTGCTGGGTGCTAAGTACTCAGGGTGCTGGTTGCTCAGTACTCAGGGTGCTGGGTGCTCAGTGCTCAGGGTGCTGGGTGCTCAGTACTCACGGTGCTGGGTGCTCAGTGCTCAGGGTGCTGGGTGCTCAGTACTCAGGGTGCTCAGTACTCAGGGTGCAGGGTGCTCAGTGCTCGGGGTGCTGGGTGCTCAGTACTCAGGGTGCTCAGTACTCAGGGTGCTGGGTGCTCAGTGCTCGGGTTGCTGGGTGCTCAGTGCTCACGGTGATCGGTGCTCAGTAATCAGGATGCTGGGTGCTCAGTACTCAGGGTGCTGGGTGCTCAGTCCTCAGGGTGCTCAGTGCTCAGGGTGCTGGGTGCTCAGTGCTCGGGGTGCTGGGTGCTCAGTGCTCGGGGTGCTGGGTGCTCAGTACTCAGGGTGCGCGGTGCTCAGTACTCAGGGTGCTGGGTCCTCAGTGCTCGGGGTGCTGGGTGCTCAGTACTCAGGGTGCTGGGTGCTCAGTGCTCGGGGTGCTCAATGCTCAGTACGTTGGGTGCTCAGTACTCAGGGTGCTGGGTGCTCAGTGCTCAGGGTGCTGGGTGCTCAGTGCTCAGGGTGCTTGATGCTCAGTACTCAGGGTGCAGGGTGCTCAGTGCTCAGGGTGCTGGGTGCTCAGTGCTCGGGGTGCTAGGTGCTCAGTACTCAGGGTGCTGGGTGCTCAGGTCACGGGGTGCTGGGTGCTCAGTACTCAGGGTGCTGCGTGCTCAGTGCTCGGGGTGCTCGGTGCTCAGTACTCAGGGTGCTGGGTGCTCAGTACTCAGGGTGCTGGGTGCTCAGTGCTCAGGGTGATCGGTGCTCAGTGCTCAGGGTGCTGGGTGCTCAGTACTCGGGGTGCTCGGTGCTCAGTAGTCAGGGTGCTGGGTGCTCAGTACTCAGGGTGCTGGGTGCTCAGTGCTCAGGGTGATCGGTGCTCAGTCCTCAGTGTGCTCAGTACTCAGGGTGCTGGGTGCTCAGTACTCAGGGTGCTGGGTGCTCATTCTCGGGGTGCTGGGTGCTCAGTGCTCGGTGTGCTGTTTGCTCAGTACTCGGGGTGCTGGGTGCTCAGTGCTCAGCGTGCTGGGTGCTCAGTATTCAGGGTACTCGGTTCTCAGTACTCAGGGTGCTGGGTGCTAATTCTCGGGGTGCTGGGTTCTCAGTGCTCGGGGTGCTGGGTGCTCTGTGCTCGGGGTGCTCGGTGCTCAGTACTCAGGGTGCTGGGTGCTCAGTACTCGGGGTGCTGGGTGCTCAGTGCTCAGGGTGCTGGGTGCTCAGTGCTCGGGGTGCTGGGTGCTCAATGCTCATGTTGCTGGCTGCTCAGTGCTCAGGGTGCTGGGTGCTCAGTACTCAGGGTGCTCGGTGCTCAGTACTCAGGGTGCTCAGCGCTCAGTACTCAGCGTGCTGGGTGCTCAGTGCTCAGGGTCCTTGGTGCTCAGTACTCAGGGTGCTCAGTACTCAGCGTGCTTTGTGCTCAGTAGTCAGGGTGCTGGGTGCTCAGTACTCAGGGTGCTGGGTGCTCAGTACTCAGGTTGCTGGGTGCTCAGTGCTTGGGGTGCTGGGTGCTCAGTGTTCAGGGTGCTGGGTGCTCAGTGCTCGGGGTGCTGGGTGCTCAGTACTCGGGGTGCTCGGTGCTCAGTACTCAGGGTGCTGGGTGCTCAGTACTCAGGGTGCTGGGTGCTCAGTACTCAGGGTGCTGGGTGCTCAGTACTCAGGGTGCTGGGTGCTCAGTACTCAGGGTGCTGCGTGCTCAGTGCTCAGGGTGCTGGGTGCTCAGTACTCAGGGTGCTGGGTGCTCAGTACTCAGGGTGCTGGGTGCTCAGTGCTCGGGGTGCTGGGTGCTCAGTGCTGAGGGTGCTGTGTGCTCTGTGATCGGGGTGCTGGGTGCTCAGTACTCAGGGTGCTCAGTGCTCGGGGAGCTCAGTGCTCAGTACTCAGGGTGCTGGGTGCTCAGTACTCAGGGTGCTGCGTGCTCAGTGCTCGGGGTGCTCGGTGCTCAGTACTCAGGGTGCTCGGTGCTCAGTACTCAGCGTGCTGGGTGCTCAGTGCTCGGGGTGCTCGATGCTCAGTACGTTGGGTGCTCAGTACTCAGTGTGCTGGGTGCTCAGTGCTCAGGGTGCTGGGTGCTCAGTGCTCAGGGTGTTGGGAGCTCAGTGCTCAGGGTGCTTGATGCTCAGTACTCAGGGTGCAGGGTGCTCAGTGCTCAGGGTGCTGGGTGCTCAGTGCTCGGGGTGCTAGGTGCTCAGTACTCAGGGTGCTCAGTACTCAGGGTGCTGTGTGCTCAGGGCTCGGGGTGCTGGGTGCTCAGTACTCAGGGTGCTGCGTGCTCAGTGCTCGGGTTGCTAGGTGCTCAGTGCTCAGGGTGCTGGGTGCTCAGTACTCGGGGTGCTCGGTGCTCAGTACTCAGGGTGCTGGGTGCTCAGTACTCAGGGTGCTGGGTGCTCAGTGCTCAGCGTGATCGGTGCTCAGTCCTCAGGGTGCTCAGTACTCAGGGTGCTGGGTGCTCAGTACTCAGGGTGCTGGGTGCTCATTCTCGGGGTGCTGGGTGCTCAGTGCTCGGTGTGCTGTTTGCTCAGTACTCGGGGTGCTGGGTGCTCAGTGCTCAGCGTGCTGGGTGCTCAGTACTGAGGGTACTCGGTTCTCAGTACTCAGGGTGCTGGGTGCTAATTCTCGGGGTGCTGGGTTCTCAGTGCTCGGGGTGCTGGGTGCTCTGTGCTCGGGGTGCTCGGTGCTCAGTACTCAGGGTGCTGGTTGCTCAGTACTCGGGGTGCTGGGTGCTCAGTGCTGAGGGTGCTGGGTGCTCAGTGCTCGGGGAGCTGGGTGCTCAGTGCTCAGGGTGCTGGCTGCTCAGTGCTCAGGGTGCTGGGTGCTCAGTACTCAGGGTGCTCGGTGCTCAGTACTCAGGGTGCTCAGCGCTCAGTACTCAGCGTGCTGGGTGCTCAGTGCTCAGGGTCCTTGGTGCTCAGTACTCAGGGTGCTCAGTGCTCAGTACTCAGCGTGCTTTGTGCTCAGTGCTCAGGGTGCTGGGTGCTCAGTACTCAGGGTGCTGGGTGTTCAGTACTCACGGTGCTCGGTGCTCAGTACTCGGGGTGCTGGGTGGTCATTACTCAGGGTGCTGGGTGCTCAGTGCTCGGGGTGCTCGGTGCTCAGTACTCTTGGTTCTGGGTGCTCAGTACTCAGGGTGCTAGGTGCTCAGTGCTCGGGGTGCTCGGTGCTCAGTGCTCAGGATGCTCGGTGCTCAGTACTCTTGGTGCTCGGTGCTCAGTACTCAGGGTGCTGGGTGCTCAGTGCTCGGGGTGCTGGGTGCTCAGTACTCAGGGTGCTGGGTGCTCAGTACTCAGGGTGCTGGGTGCTCAGTACTCAGGGTGCTGCGTGCTCAGTGCTCAGGGTGCTGGGTGCTCAGTACTCAGGGTGCTGGGTGCTCAGTACTCAGGGTGCTGGGTGCTCAGTGCTCAGGGTGATCGGTGCTCAGTCCTCAGTGTGCTCAGTACTCAGGGTGCTGGGTGCTCAGTGCTCGGGGTGCTGGGTGCTCAGTGCTGAGGATGCTGTGTGCTCTGTGATCGGGGTGCTGGGTGCTCAGTACTCAGGGTGCTCAGTGCTCGGGGAGCTCGGTGCTCAGTACTCAGGGTGCTGGGTGCTCAGTACTCAGTGCTCGGGGTCCTGGGTGCTCCGTGCTTGGGGTGCTGGGTGCTCAGCACTCAGGGTGCTTAGTGCTCAGTACTCAGGGTGCTCAGTGCTCGGGGTGCTGGGTGCTCAGTACGCAGGGTTCTGGGTGCTCAGTACTCAGGGTGCTGGGTGCTCAGTGCTCAGGGTGCTGGGTGCTCAGTACTCGGGGTGCTCGGTGCTCAGTACTCAGGGTGCTGGGTGCTCAGTGCTCGGGGTGCTCGATGCTCAGTATGTTGGGTGCTGGGTGCTCAGTACTCAGGGTGCTGGGTGCTCAGTACTCAGGGTGCTGGGTGCTCAGTACTCAGGGTGCTGGGTGCTCAGTACTCAGGGTGCTGCGTGCTCAGTGCTCAGGGTGCTGGGTGCTCAGTACTCAGGGTGCTGGGTGCTCAGTACTCAGGGTGCTGGGTGCTCAGTGCTCAGGGTGATCGGTGCTCAGTCCTCAGTGTGCTCAGTACTCAGGGTGCTGGGTGCTCAGTGCTCGGGGTGCTGGGTGCTCAGTGCTGAGGGTGCTGTGTGCTCTGTGATCGGGGTGCTGGGTGCTCAGTACTCAGGGTGCTCAGTGCTCGGGGAGCTCGGTGCTCAGTACTCAGGGTGCTGGGTGCTCAGTACTCAGTGCTTGGTGTCCTGGGTGCTCCGTGCTTGGGGTGCTGGGTGATCAGCGCTCAGGGTGCTTAGTGCTCAGTACTCAGGGTGCTCAGTGCTCAGGGTGCTGGGTGCTCAGTACCCAGGGTTCTCGGTGCTCAGTACTCAGGGTGCTGGGTGCTCAGTGCTCAGGGTGCTGGGTGCTCAGTACTCGGGGTGCTCGGTGCTCAGTACTCAGGATGCTGGGTGCTCAGTGCTCGGGGTGCTCAATGCTCAGTAGGTTGGGTGCTCAGTACTCAGGGTGCTGGGTGCTCAGTGCTCAGGGTCCTGGGTGCTCAGTGCTCAGGGTGCTGGGTGCTCAGTGCTCAGGGTGCTTGATGCTCAGTACTCAGGGTGCAGGGTGCTCAGTGCTCAGGGTGCTGGGTGCTCAGTGCTCGGGGTGCTAGGTGCTCAGTACTCAGGGTGCTCAGTACTCAGGGTGCTGTGTGCTCAGGGCTCGGGGTGCTGGGTGCTCAGTACTCAGGGTGCTGCGTGCTCAGTGCTCGGGTTGCTAGGTGCTCAGTGCTCAGGGTGCTGGGTGCTCAGTACTCGGGGTGCTCGGTGCTCAGTACTCAGGGTGCTGGGTGCTCAGTACTGAGGGTGCTGGGTGCTCAGTGCTCAGGGTGATCGGTGCTCAGTCCTCAGGGTGCTCAGTGCTCAGGGTGCTGGATGCTCAGTACCCAGGGTTCTCGGTGCTCAGTACTCAGGGTGCTGGGTGCTCAGTGCTCAGGGTGCTGGGTGCTCAGTACTCGGGGTGCTCGGTGCTCAGTACTCAGGGTGCTGGGTGCTCAGTACTCAGGGTGCTGGGTGCTCAGTACTCAGGGTGCTGGGTGCTCATTCTCGGGGTGCTGGGTGCTCAGTGCTCGGTGTGCTGTTTGCTCAGTACTCGGGGTGCTGGGTGCTCAGTGCTCAGCGTGCTGGGTGCTCAGTACTGAGGGTACTCGGTTCTCAGTACTCAGGGTGCTGGGTGCTAATTCTCGGGGTGCTGGGTTCTCAGTGCTCGGGGTGCTGGGTGCTCAGTAATCAGGGTGCTGGGTGCTCAGTACTCGGGGTGCTGGGTGCTCAGTGCTCAGGGTGCTGGGTGCTCAGTGCTCGGGGAGCTGGGTGCTCAGTGCTCAGGGTGCTGGCTGCTCAGTGCTCAGGGTGCTGGGTGCTCAGTACTCAGGGTGCTCGGTGCTCAGTACTCAGGGTGCTCAGCGCTCAGTACTCAGCGTGCTGGGTGCTCAGTGCTCAGGGTCCTTGGTGCTCAGTACTCAGGGTGCTCAGTGCTCAGTACTCAGCGTGCTTTGTGCTCAGTGCTCAGGGTGCTGGGTGCTCAGTACTCAGGGTGCTGGGTGCTCAGTACTCACGGTGCTCGGTGCTCAGTACTCGGGGTGCTGTGTGCTCATTACTCAGGGTGCTGGGTGCTCAGTGCTCGGGGTGCTCGGTGCTCAGTACTCTTGGTTCTGGGTGCTCAGTACTCAGGGTGCTAGGTGCTCAGTGCTCGGGGTGCTCGGTGCTCAGTGCTCAGGATGCTCGGTGCTCAGTACTCTTGGTGCTCGGTGCTCAGTACTCAGGGTGCTGGGTGCTCAGTGCTCGGGGTGCTGGGTGCTCAGTACTCAGGGTGCTGGGTGCTCAGTACTCAGGGTGCTGGGTGCTCAGTACTCAGGTTGCTGGGTGCTCAGTGCTTGGGGTGCTGGGTGCTCAGTGTTCAGGGTGCTGGGTGCTTAGTGCTCGGGGTGCTGGGTGCTCAGTACTCGGGGTGCTCAGTGCTCAGTACTCAGGGTGCTGGGTGCTCAGTACTCAGGGTGCTGGGTTCTCAGTACTCAGGGTGCTGGGTGCTCAGTACTCAGGGTGCTGGGTGCTCAGTACTCAGGGTGCTGCGTGCTCAGTGCTCAGGGTGCTGGGTGCTCAGTACTCAGGGTGCTGGGTGCTCAGTACTCAGGGTGCTGAGTGCTCAGTGCTCAGGGTGATCGGTGCTCAGTCCTCAGTGTGCTCAGTACTCAGGGTGCTGGGTGCTCAGTGCTCGGGGTGCTAGGTGCTCAGTGCTGAGGGTGCTGTGTGCTCTGTGATCGGGGTGCTGGGTGCTCAGTACTCAGGGTGCTCAGTGCTCGGGGAGCTCGGTGCTCAGTACTCAGGGTGCTGGGTGCTCAGTACTAAGTGCTGGGTGTCCTGGGTGCTCCGTGCTTGGGGTGCTGGGTGATCAGCGCTCAGGGTGCTTAGTGCTCAGTACTCAGGGTGCTCAGTGCGCGGGGTGCTGGGTGCTCAGTACTCAGGGTTCTCGGTGCTCAGTACTCAGGGTGCTGGGTGCTCAGTGCTCAGGGTGCTGGGTGCTCAGTACTCGGGGTGCTCGGTGCTCAGTACTCAGAATGCTGGGTGCTCAGTGCTCGGGGTGCTCGATGCTCAGTAGGTTGGGTGCTCAGTACTCAGGGTGCTGGGTGCTCAGTGCTCAGGGTCCTGGGTGCTCAGTGCTCAGGGTGCTGGGTGCTCAGTGCTCAGGGTGCTGGGTGCTCAGTGCTCGGGGTGCTAGGTGCTCAGTACTCAGGGTGCTCAGTACTCAGGGTGCTGTGTGCTCAGGGCTCGGAGTGCTGGGTGCTCAGTACTCAGGGTGCTGCGTGCTCAGTGCTCGGGTTGCTAGGTGCTCAGTGCTCAGGGTGCTGGGTGCTCAGTACTCGGGGTGCTCGGTGCTCAGTACTCAGGGTGCTGGGTGCTCAGTACTCAGGGTGCTGGGTGCTCAGTGCTCAGGGTGATCGGTGCTCAGTCCTCATGGTGCTCAGTACTCAGGGTGCTGGGTGCTCAGTACTCAGGGTGCTGGGTGCTCATTCTCGGGGTGCTGGGTGCTCAGTGCTCGGTGTGCTGTTTGCTCAGTACTCGGGGTGCTGGGTGCTCAGTGCTCAGCATGCTGGGTGCTCAGTACTGAGGGTACTCGGTTCTCAGTTCTCAGGGTGCTGGGTGCTAATTCTCGGGGTGCTGGGTTCTCAGTGCTCGGGGTGCTGGGTGCTCAGTGCTCGGGGTGCTCGGTGCTCAGTACTCAGGGTGCTGGGTGCTCAGTACTCGGGGTGCTTGGTGCTCAGTGCTCAGGGTGCTGGGTGCTCAGTGCCCGGGGAGCTGGGTGCTCAGTGCTCAGGGTGCTGGCTGCTCAGTGCTCAGGGTGCTGGGTGCTCAGTACTCAGGGTGCTCGGTGCTCAGTACTCAGGGTGCTGAGCGCTCAGTACTCAGCGTGCTGGGTGCTCAGTGCTCAGGGTCCTTGGTGCTCAGTACTCAGGGTGCTCAGTGCTCAGTACTCAGCGTGCTTTGTGCTCAGTGCTCAGGGTGCTGGGTGCTCAGTACTCAGGGTGCTGGGTGTTCAGTACTCACGGTGCTCGGTGCTCAGTACTCGGGGTGCTGGGTGGTCATTACTCAGGGTGCTGGGTGCTCAGTGCTCGGGGTGCTCGGTGCTCAGTACTCTTGGTTCTGGGTGCTCAGTACTCAGGGTGCTAGGTGCTCAGTGCTCGGGGTGCTCGGTGCTCAGTGCTCAGGATGCTCGGTGCTCAGTACTCTTGGTGCTCGGTGCTCAGTACTCAGGGTGCTGGGTGCTCAGTGCTCGGGGTGCTGGGTGCTCAGTACTCAGGGTGCTGGGTGCTCAGTACTCAGGGTGCTGGGTGCTCAGTACTCAGGGTGCTGCGTGCTCAGTGCTCAGGGTGCTGGGTGCTCAGTACTCAGGGTGCTGGGTGCTCAGTACTCAGGGTGCTGGGTGCTCAGTGCTCAGGGTGATCGGTGCTCAGTCCTCAGTGTGCTCAGTACTCAGGGTGCTGGGTGCTCAGTGCTCGGGGTGCTGGGTGCTCAGTGCTGAGGATGCTGTGTGCTCTGTGATCGGGGTGCTGGGTGCTCAGTACTCAGGGTGCTCAGTGCTCGGGGAGGTCGGTGCTCAGTACTCAGGGTGCTGGGTGCTCAGTACTCAGTGCTCGGGGTCCTGGGTGCTCCGTGCTTGGGGTGCTGGGTGCTCAGCACTCAGGGTGCTTAGTGCTCAGTACTCAGGGTGCTCAGTGCTCGGGGTGCTGGGTGCTCAGTGCTCAGGGTGCTGGGTGCTCAGTACTCGGGGTGCTCGGTGCTCAGTACTCAGGGTGCTGGGTGCTCAGTGCTCGGGGTGCTCGATGCTCAGTATGTTGGCTGCTGGGTGCTCAGTACTCAGGGTGCTGGGTGCTCAGTACTCAGGGTGCTGGGTGCTCAGTACTCAGGGTGCTGCGTGCTCAGTGCTCAGGGTGCTGGGTGCTCAGTACTCAGGGTGCTGGGTGCTCAGTACTCAGGGTGCTGGGTGCTCAGTGCTCAGGGTGATCGGTGCTCAGTCCTCAGTGTGCTCAGTACTCAGGGTGCTGGGTGCTCAGTGCTCGGGGTGCTGGGTGCTCAGTGCTGAGGGTGCTGTGTGCTCTGTGATCGGGGTGCTGGGTGCTCAGTACTCAGGGTGCTCAGTGCTCGGGGAGCTCGGTGCTCAGTACTCAGGGTGCTCAGTACTCAGGGTGCTGGGTGCTCAGTACTCAGGGTGCTGGGTGCTCAGTACTCAGGGTGCTGCGTGCTCAGTGCTCAGGGTGCTGGGTGCTCAGTACTCAGGGTGCTGGGTGCTCAGTACTCAGGGTGCTGGGTGCTCAGTGCTCAGGGTGATCGGTGCTCAGTCCTCAGTGTGCTCAGTACTCAGGGTGCTGGGTGCTCAGTGCTCGGGGTGCTGGGTGCTCAGTGCTGAGGGTGCTGTGTGCTCTGTGATCGGGGTGCTGGGTGCTCAGTACTCAGGGTGCTCAGTGCTCGGGGTGCTCGATGCTCAGTAGGTTGGGTGCTCAGTACTCAGGGTGCTGGGTGCTCAGTGCTCAGGGTCCTGGGTGCTCAGTGCTCAGGGTGCTGGGTGCTCAGTGCTCAGGGTGCTTGATGCTCAGTACTCAGGGTGCAGGGTGCTCAGTGCTCAGGGTGCTGGGTGCTCAGTGCTCGGGGTGCTAGGTGCTCAGTACTCAGGGTGCTCAGTACTCAGGGTGCTGTGTGCTCAGGGCTCGGGGTGCTGGGTGCTCAGTACTCAGGGTGCTGCGTGCTCAGTGCTCGGGTTGCTAGGTGCTCAGTGCTCAGGGTGCTGGGTGCTCAGTACTCGGGGTGCTCGGTGCTCAGTACTCAGGGTGCTGGGTGCTCAGTACTGAGGGTGCTGGGTGCTCAGTGCTCAGGGTGATCGGTGCTCAGTCCTCAGGGTGCTCAGTGCTCAGGGTGCTGGGTGCTCAGTACCCAGGGTTCTCGGTGCTCAGTACTCAGGGTGCTGGGTGCTCAGTGCTCAGGGTGCTGGGTGCTCAGTACTCGGGGTGCTCGGTGCTCAGTACTCAGGGTGCTGGGTGCTCAGTACTCAGGGTGCTGGGTGCTCATTCTCGGGGTGCTGGGTGCTCAGTGCTCGGTGTGCTGTTTGCTCAGTACTCGGGGTGCTGGGTGCTCAGTGCTCAGCGTGCTGGGTGCTCAGTACTGAGGGTACTCGGTTCTCAGTACTCAGGGTGCTGGGTGCTAATTCTCGGGGTGCTGGGTTCTCAGTGCTCGGGGTGCTGGGTGCTCAGTGCTCGGGGTGCTCGGTGCTCAGTAATCAGGGTGCTGGGTGCTCAGTACTCGGGGTGCTGGGTGCTCAGTGCTCAGGGTGCTGGGTGCTCAGTGCTCGGGGAGCTGGGTGCTCAGTGCTCAGGGTGCTGGCTGCTCAGTGCTCAGGGTGCTGGGTGCTCAGTACTCAGGGTGCTCGGTGCTCAGTACTCAGGGTGCTCAGCGCTCAGTACTCAGCGTGCTGGGTGCTCAGTGCTCAGGGTCCTTGGTGCTCAGTACTCAGGGTGCTCAGTGCTCAGTACTCAGCGTGCTTTGTGCTCAGTGCTCAGGGTGCTGGGTGCTCAGTACTCAGGGTGCTGGGTGCTCAGTACTCACGGTGCTCGGTGCTCAGTACTCAGGGTGCTGTGTGCTCATTACTCAGGGTGCTGGGTGCTCAGTGCTCGGGGTGCTCGGTGCTCAGTACTCTTGGTTCTGGGTGCTCAGTACTCAGGGTGCTAGGTGCTCAGTGCTCGGGGTGCTCGGTGCTCAGTGCTCAGGATGCTCGGTGCTCAGTACTCTTGGTGCTCGGTGCTCAGTACTCAGGGTGCTGGGTGCTCAGTGCTCGGGGTGCTGGGTGCTCAGTACTCAGGGTGCTGGGTGCTCAGTACTCAGGGTGCTGGGTGCTCAGTACTCAGGTTGCTGGGTGCTCAGTGCTTGGGGTGCTGGGTGCTCAGTGTTCAGGGTGCTGGGTGCTTAGTGCTCGGGGTGCTGGGTGCTCAGTACTCGGGGTGCTCAGTGCTCAGTACTCAGGGTGCTGGGTGCTCAGTACTCAGGGTGCTGCGTGCTCAGTGCTCAGGGTGCTGGGTGCTCAGTACTCAGGGTGCTGGGTGCTCAGTACTCAGGGTGCTGAGTGCTCAGTGCTCAGGGTGATCGGTGCTCAGTCCTCAGTGTGCTCAGTACTCAGGGTGCTGGGTGCTCAGTGCTCGGGGTGCTAGGTGCTCAGTGCTGAGGGTGCTGTGTGCTCTGTGATCGGGGTGCTGGGTGCTCAGTACTCAGGGTGCTCAGTGCTCGGGGAGCTCGGTGCTCAGTACTCAGGGTGCTGGGTGCTCAGTACTAAGTGCTGGGTGTCCTGGGTGCTCCGTGCTTGGGGTGCTGGGTGATCAGCGCTCAGGGTGCTTAGTGCTCAGTACTCAGGGTGCTCAGTGCGCGGGGTGCTGGGTGCTCAGTACTCAGGGTTCTCGGTGCTCAGTACTCAGGGTGCTGGGTGCTCAGTGCTCAGGGTGCTGGGTGCTCAGTACTCGGGGTGCTCGGTGCTCAGTACTCAGAATGCTGGGTGCTCAGTGCTCGGGGTGCTCGATGCTCAGTAGGTTGGGTGCTCAGTACTCAGGGTGCTGGGTGCTCAGTGCTCAGGGTCCTGGGTGCTCAGTGCTCAGGGTGCTGGGTGCTCAGTGCTCAGGGTGCTGGGTGCTCAGTGCTCGGGGTGCTAGGTGCTCAGTACTCAGGGTGCTCAGTACTCAGGGTGCTGTGTGCTCAGGGCTCGGAGTGCTGGGTGCTCAGTACTCAGGGTGCTGCGTGCTCAGTGCTCGGGTTGCTAGGTGCTCAGTGCTCAGGGTGCTGGGTGCTCAGTACTCGGGGTGCTCGGTGCTCAGTACTCAGGGTGCTGGGTGCTCAGTACTCAGGGTGCTGGGTGCTCAGTGCTCAGGGTGATCGGTGCTCAGTCCTCATGGTGCTCAGTACTCAGGGTGCTGGGTGCTCAGTACTCAGGGTGCTGGGTGCTCATTCTCGGGGTGCTGGGTGCTCAGTGCTCGGTGTGCTGTTTGCTCAGTACTCGGGGTGCTGGGTGCTCAGTGCTCAGCGTGCTGGGTGCTCAGTACTGAGGGTACTCGGTTCTCAGTACTCAGGGTGCTGGGTGCTAATTCTCGGGGTGCTGGGTTCTCAGTGCTCGGGGTGCTGGGTGCTCAGTGCTCGGGGTGCTCGGTGCTCAGTACTCAGGGTGCTGGGTGCTCAGTACTCGGGGTGCTTGGTGCTCAGTGCTCAGGGTGCTGGGTGCTCAGTGCCCGGGGAGCTGGGTGCTCAGTGCTCAGGGTGCTGGCTGCTCAGTGCTCAGGGTGCTGGGTGCTCAGTACTCAGGGTGCTAGGTGCTCAGTACTCAGGGTGCTCAGCGCTCAGTACTCAGCGTGCTGGGTGCTCAGTGCTCAGGGTCCTTGGTGCTCAGTACTCAGGGTGCTCAGTGCTCAGTACTCAGCGTGCTTTGTGCTCAGTGCTCAGGGTGCTGGGTGCTCAGTACTCAGGGTGCTGGGTGTTCAGTACTCACGGTGCTCGGTGCTCAGTACTCGGGGTGCTGGGTGGTCATTACTCAGGGTGCTGGGTGCTCAGTGCTCGGGGTGCTCGGTGCTCAGTACTCTTGGTTCTGGGTGCTCAGTACTCAGGGTGCTAGGTGCTCAGTGCTCGGGGTGCTCGGTGCTCAGTGCTCAGGATGCTCGGTGCTCAGTACTCTTGGTGCTCGGTGCTCAGTACTCAGGGTGCTGGGTGCTCAGTGCTCGGGGTGCTGGGTGCTCAGTACTCAGGGTGCTGGGTGCTCAGTACTCAGGGTGCTGGGTGCTCAGTACTCAGGGTGCTGCGTGCTCAGTGCTCAGGGTGCTGGGTGCTCAGTACTCAGGGTGCTGGGTGCTCAGTACTCAGGGTGCTGGGTGCTCAGTGCTCAGGGTGATCGGTGCTCAGTCCTCAGTGTGCTCAGTACTCAGGGTGCTGGGTGCTCAGTGCTCGGGGTGCTGGGTGCTCAGTGCTGAGGATGCTGTGTGCTCTGTGATCGGGGTGCTGGGTGCTCAGTACTCAGGGTGCTCAGTGCTCGGGGAGGTCGGTGCTCAGTACTCAGGGTGCTGGGTGCTCAGTACTCAGTGCTCGGGGTCCTGGGTGCTCCGTGCTTGGGGTGCTGGGTGCTCAGCACTCAGGGTGCTTAGTGCTCAGTACTCAGGGTGCTCAGTGCTCGGGGTGCTGGGTGCTCAGTACGCAGGGTTCTGGGTGCTCAGTACTCAGGGTGCTGGGTGCTCAGTGCTCAGGGTGCTGGGTGCTCAGTACTCGGGGTGCTCGGTGCTCAGTACTCAGGGTGCTGGGTGCTCAGTGCTCGGGGTGCTCGATGCTCAGTATGTTGGCTGCTGGGTGCTCAGTACTCAGGGTGCTGGGTGCTCAGTACTCAGGGTGCTGGGTGCTCAGTACTCAGGGTGCTGGGTGCTCAGTACTCAGGGTGCTGCGTGCTCAGTGCTCAGGGTGCTGGGTGCTCAGTACTCAGGGTGCTGGGTGCTCAGTACTCAGGGTGCTGGGTGCTCAGTGCTCAGGGTGATCGGTGCTCAGTCCTCAGTGTGCTCAGTACTCAGGGTGCTGGGTGCTCAGTGCTCGGGGTGCTGGGTGCTCAGTGCTGAGGGTGCTGTGTGCTCTGTGATCGGGGTGCTGGGTGCTCAGTACTCAGGGTGCTCAGTGCTCGGGGAGCTCGGTGCTCATTACTCAGGGTGCTCAGTACTCAGGGTGCTGGGTGCTCAGTACTCAGGGTGCTGGGTGCTCAGTACTCAGGGTGCTGCGTGCTCAGTGCTCAGGGTGCTGGGTGCTCAGTACTCAGGGTGCTGGGTGCTCAGTACTCAGGGTGCTGGGTGCTCAGTGCTCAGGGTGATCGGTGCTCAGTCCTCAGTGTGCTCAGTACTCAGGGTGCTGGGTGCTCAGTGCTCGGGGTGCTGGGTGCTCAGTGCTGAGGGTGCTGTGTGCTCTGTGATCGGGGTGCTGGGTGCTCAGTACTCAGGGTGCTCAGTGCTCGGGGTGCTCGATGCTCAGTAGGTTGGGTGCTCAGTACTCAGGGTGCTGGGTGCTCAGTGCTCAGGGTCCTGGGTGCTCAGTGCTCAGGGTGCTGGGTGCTCAGTGCTCAGGGTGCTTGATGCTCAGTACTCAGGGTGCAGGGTGCTCAGTGCTCAGGGTGCTGGGTGCTCAGTGCTCGGGGTGCTAGGTGCTCAGTACTCAGGGTGCTCAGTACTCAGGGTGCTGTGTGCTCAGGGCTCGGGGTGCTGGGTGCTCAGTACTCAGGGTGCTGCGTGCTCAGTGCTCGGGTTGCTAGGTGCTCAGTGCTCAGGGTGCTGGGTGCTCAGTACTCGGGGTGCTCGGTGCTCAGTACTCAGGGTGCTGGGTGCTCAGTACTGAGGGTGCTGGGTGCTCAGTGCTCAGGGTGATCGGTGCTCAGTCCTCAGGGTGCTCAGTGCTCAGGGTGCTGGGTGCTCAGTACCCAGGGTTCTCGGTGCTCAGTACTCAGGGTGCTGGGTGCTCAGTGCTCAGGGTGCTGGGTGCTCAGTACTCGGGGTGCTCGGTGCTCAGTACTCAGGGTGCTGGGTGCTCAGTACTCAGGGTGCTGGGTGCTCATTCTCGGGGTGCTGGGTGCTCAGTGCTCGGTGTGCTGTTTGCTCAGCACTCGGGGTGCTGGGTGCTCAGTGCTCAGCGTGCTGGGTGCTCAGTACTGAGGGTACTCGGTTCTCAGTACTCAGGGTGCTGGGTGCTAATTCTCGGGGTGCTGGGTTCTCAGTGCTCGGGGTGCTGGGTGCTCAGTGCTCGGGGTGCTCGGTGCTCAGTAATCAGGGTGCTGGGTGCTCAGTACTCGGGGTGCTGGGTGCTCAGTGCTCAGGGTGCTGGGTGCTCAGTGCTCGGGGAGCTGGGTGCTCAGTGCTCAGGGTGCTGGCTGCTCAGTGCTCAGGGTGCTGGGTGCTCAGTACTCAGGGTGCTCGGTGCTCAGTACTCAGGGTGCTCAGCGCTCAGTACTCAGCGTGCTGGGTGCTCAGTGCTCAGGGTCCTTGGTGCTCAGTACTCAGGGTGCTCAGTGCTCAGTACTCAGCGTGCTTTGTGCTCAGTGCTCAGGGTGCTGGGTGCTCAGTACTCAGGGTGCTGGGTGCTCAGTACTCACGGTGCTCGGTGCTCAGTACTCGGGGTGCTGTGTGCTCATTACTCAGGGTGCTGGGTGCTCAGTGCTCGGGGTGCTCGGTGCTCAGTACTCTTGGTTCTGGGTGCTCAGTACTCAGGGTGCTAGGTGCTCAGTGCTCGGGGTGCTCGGTGCTCAGTGCTCAGGATGCTCGGTGCTCAGTACTCTTGGTGCTCGGTGCTCAGTACTCAGGGTGCTGGGTGCTCAGTGCTCGGGGTGCTGGGTGCTCAGTACTTAGGGTGCTGGGTGCTCAGTACTCAGGGTGCTGGGTGCTCAGTACTCAGGTTGCTGGGTGCTCAGTGCTTGGGGTGCTGGGTGCTCAGTGTTCAGGGTGCTGGGTGCTTAGTGCTCGGGGTGCTGGGTGCTCAGTACTCGGGGTGCTCAGTGCTCAGTACTCAGGGTGCTGGGTGCTCAGTACTGAGGGTGCTGCGTGCTCAGTGCTCAGGGTGCTGGGTGCTCAGTACTCAGGGTGCTGGGTGCTCAGTACTCAGGGTGCTGAGTGCTCAGTGCTCAGGGTGATCGGTGCTCAGTCCTCAGTGTGCTCAGTACTCAGGGTGCTGGGTGCTCAGTGCTCGGGGTGCTAGGTGCTCAGTGCTGAGGGTGCTGTGTGCTCTGTGATCGGGGTGCTGGGTGCTCAGTACTCAGGGTGCTCAGTGCTCGGGGAGCTCGGTGCTCAGTACTCAGGGTGCTGGGTGCTCAGTACTAAGTGCTGGGTGTCCTGGGTGCTCCGTGCTTGGGGTGCTGGGTGATCAGCGCTCAGGGTGCTTAGTGCTCAGTACTCAGGGTGCTCAGTGCGCGGGGTGCTGGGTGCTCAGTACTCAGGGTTCTCGGTGCTCAGTACTCAGGGTGCTGGGTGCTCAGTGCTCAGGGTGCTGGGTGCTCAGTACTCGGGGTGCTCGGTGCTCAGTACTCAGAATGCTGGGTGCTCAGTGCTCGGGGTGCTCGATGCTCAGTAGGTTGGGTGCTCAGTACTCAGGGTGCTGGGTGCTCAGTGCTCAGGGTCCTGGGTGCTCAGTGCTCAGGGTGCTGGGTGCTCAGTGCTCAGGGTGCTGGGTGCTCAGTGCTCGGGGTGCTAGGTGCTCAGTACTCAGGGTGCTCAGTACTCAGGGTGCTGTGTGCTCAGGGCTCGGAGTGCTGGGTGCTCAGTACTCAGGGTGCTGCGTGCTCAGTGCTCGGGTTGCTAGGTGCTCAGTGCTCAGGGTGCTGGGTGCTCAGTACTCGGGGTGCTCGGTGCTCAGTACTCAGGGTGCTGGGTGCTCAGTACTCAGGGTGCTGGGTGCTCAGTGCTCAGGGTGATCGGTGCTCAGTCCTCATGGTGCTCAGTACTCAGGGTGCTGGGTGCTCAGTACTCAGGGTGCTGGGTGCTCATTCTCGGGGTGCTGGGTGCTCAGTGCTCGGTGTGCTGTTTGCTCAGTACTCGGGGTGCTGGGTGCTCAGTGCTCAGCGTGCTGGGTGCTCAGTACTGAGGGTACTCGGTTCTCAGTACTCAGGGTGCTGGGTGCTAATTCTCGGGGTGCTGGGTTCTCAGTGCTCGGGGTGCTGGGTGCTCAGTGCTCGGGGTGCTCGGTGCTCAGTACTCAGGGTGCTGGGTGCTCAGTACTCGGGGTGCTTGGTGCTCAGTGCTCAGGGTGCTGGGTGCTCAGTGCCCGGGGAGCTGGGTGCTCAGTGCTCAGGGTGCTGGCTGCTCAGTGCTCAGGGTGCTGGGTGCTCAGTACTCAGGGTGCTCGGTGCTCAGTACTCAGGGTGCTCAGCGCTCAGTACTCAGCGTGCTGGGTGCTCAGTGCTCAGGGTCCTTGGTGCTCAGTACTCAGGGTGCTCAGTGCTCAGTACTCAGCGTGCTTTGTGCTCAGTGCTCAGGGTGCTGGGTGCTCAGTACTCAGGGTGCTGGGTGCTCAGTACTCACGGTGCTCGGTGCTCAGTACTCGGGGTGCTGGGTGCTCATTACTCAGGGTGCTGGGTGCTCAGTGCTCGGGGTGCTCGGTGCTCAGTACTCTTGGTTCTGGGTGCTCAGTACTCAGGGTGCTAGGTGCTCAGTGCTCGGGGTGCTCGGTGCTCAGTGCTCAGGATGCTCGGTGCTCAGTACTCTTGGTGCTCGGTGCTCAGTACTCAGGGTGCTGGGTGCTCAGTGTTCGGGGTGCTGGGTGCTCAGTACTCAGGGTGCTGGGTGCTCAGTACTCAGGGTGCTGGGTGCTCAGTACTCATGTTGCTGGGTGCTCAGTGCTTGGGGTGCTGGGTGCTCAGTGTTCAGGGTGCTGGGTGCTTAGTGCTCGGGGTGCTCGATGCTCAGTACTCAGGGTGCTGGGTGCTCAGTGCTCGGGGTGCTCGATGCTCAGTACGTTGGGTGCTCAGTACTCAGGGTGCTGGGTGCTCAGTACTCAGGGTGCTGGGTGCTCATTCTCGGGGTGCTGGGTGCTCAGTGCTCGGTGTGCTGTTTGCTCAGTACTCGGGGTGCTGGGTGCTCAGTGCTCAGCGTGCTGGGTGCTCAGTACTGAGGGTACTCGGTTCTCAGTACTCAGGGTGCTGGGTGCTAATTCTCGGGGTGCTGGGTTCTCAGTGCTCGGGGTGCTGGGTGCTCAGTGCTCGGGGTGCTCGGTGCTCAGTACTCAGGGTGCTGGGTGCTCAGTACTCGGGGTGCTGGGTGCTCAGTGCTCAGGGTGCTGGGTGCTCAGTGCTCGGGGAGCTGGGTGCTCAGTGCTCAGGGTGCTGGCTGCTCAGTGCTCAGGGTGCTGGGTGCTCAGTACTCAGGGTGCTCGGTGCTCAGTACTCAGGGTGCTCAGCGCTCAGTACTCAGCGTGCTGGGTGCTCAGTGCTCAGGGTCCTTGGTGCTCAGTACTCAGGGTGCTCAGTGCTCAGTACTCAGCGTGCTTTGTGCTCAGTGCTCAGGGTGCTGGGTGCTCAGTACTCAGGGTGCTGGGTGCTCAGTACTCACGGTGCTCGGTGCTCAGTACTCGGGGTGCTGGGTGCTCATTACTCAGGGTGCTGGGTGCTCAGTGCTCGGGGTGCTCGGTGCTCAGTACTCTTGGTTCTGGGTGCTCAGTACTCAGGGTGCTAGGTGCTCAGTGCTCGGGGTGCTCGGTGCTCAGTGCTCAGGATGCTCGGTGCTCAGTACTCTTGGTGCTCGGTGCTCAGTACTCAGGGTGCTGGGTGCTCAGTGCTCGGGGTGCTGGGTGCTCAGTACTCAGGGTGCTGGGTGCTCAGTACTCAGGGTGCTGGGTGCTCAGTACTCAGGTTGCTGGGTGCTCAGTGCTTGGGGTGCTGGGTGCTCAGTGTTCAGGGTGCTGGGTGCTTAGTGCTCGGGGTGCTGGGTGCTCAGTACTCGGGGTGCTCAGTGCTCAGTACTCAGGGTGCTGGGTGCTCAGTACTCAGGGTGCTGGGTTCTCAGTACTCAGGGTGCTGGGTGCTCAGTACTCAGGGTGCTGGGTGCTCAGTACTCAGGGTGCTGCGTGCTCAGTGCTCAGGGTGCTGGGTGCTCAGTACTCAGGGTGCTGGGTGCTCAGTACTCAGGGTGCTGGGTGCTCAGTGCTCAGGGTGATCGGTGCTCAGTCCTCAGTGTGCTCAGTACTCAGGGTGCTGGGTGCTCAGTGCTCGGGGTGCTAGGTGCTCAGTGCTGAGGGTGCTGTGTGCTCTGTGATCGGGGTGCTGGGTGCTCAGTACTCAGGGTGCTCAGTGCTCGGGGAGCTCGGTGCTCAGTACTCAGGGTGCTGGGTGCTCAGTACTAAGTGCTGGGTGTCCTGGGTGCTCCGTGCTTGGGGTGCTGGGTGATCAGCGCTCAGGGTGCTTAGTGCTCAGTACTCAGGGTGCTCAGTGCGCGGGGTGCTGGGTGCTCAGTACTCAGGGTTCTCGGTGCTCAGTACTCAGGGTGCTGGGTGCTCAGTGCTCAGGGTGCTGGGTGCTCAGTACTCGGGGTGCTCGGTGCTCAGTACTCAGAATGCTGGGTGCTCAGTGCTCGGGGTGCTCGATGCTCAGTAGGTTGGGTGCTCAGTACTCAGGGTGCTGGGTGCTCAGTGCTCAGGGTCCTGGGTGCTCAGTGCTCAGGGTGCTGGGTGCTCAGTGCTCAGGGTGCTGGGTGCTCAGTGCTCGGGGTGCTAGGTGCTCAGTACTCAGGGTGCTCAGTACTCAGGGTGCTGTGTGCTCAGGGCTCGGAGTGCTGGGTGCTCAGTACTCAGGGTGCTGCGTGCTCAGTGCTCGGGTTGCTAGGTGCTCAGTGCTCAGGGTGCTGGGTGCTCAGTACTCGGGGTGCTCGGTGCTCAGTACTCAGGGTGCTGGGTGCTCAGTACTCAGGGTGCTGGGTGCTCAGTGCTCAGGGTGATCGGTGCTCAGTCCTCATGGTGCTCAGTACTCAGGGTGCTGGGTGCTCAGTACTCAGGGTGCTGGGTGCTCATTCTCGGGGTGCTGGGTGCTCAGTGCTCGGTGTGCTGTTTGCTCAGTACTCGGGGTGCTGGGTGCTCAGTGCTCAGCGTGCTGGGTGCTCAGTACTGAGGGTACTCGGTTCTCAGTACTCAGGGTGCTGGGTGCTAATTCTCGGGGTGCTGGGTTCTCAGTGCTCGGGGTGCTGGGTGCTCAGTGCTCGGGGTGCTCGGTGCTCAGTACTCAGGGTGCTGGTTGCTCAGTACTCGGGGTGCTGGGTGCTCAGTGCTCAGGGTGCTGGGTGCTCAGTGCTCGGGGAGCTGGGTGCTCAGTGCTCAGGGTGCTGGCTGCTCAGTGCTCAGGGTGCTGGGTGCTCAGTACTCAGGGTGCTCGGTGCTCAGTACTCAGGGTGCTCAGCGCTCAGTACTCAGCGTGCTGGGTGCTCAGTGCTCAGGGTCCTTGGTGCTCATTACTCAGGGTGCTCAGTGCTCAGTACTCAGCGTGCTTTGTGCTCAGTGCTCAGGGTGCTGGGTGCTCAGTACTCAGGGTGCTGGGTGCTCAGTACTCACGGTGCTCGGTGCTCAGTACTCGGGGTGCTGGGTGCTCATTACTCAGGGTGCTGGGTGCTCAGTGCTCGGGGTGCTCGGTGCTCAGTACTCTTGGTTCTGGGTGCTCAGTACTCAGGGTGCTAGGTGCTCAGTGCTCGGGGTGCTCGGTGCTCAGTGCTCAGGATGCTCGGTGCTCAGTACTCTTGGTGCTCGGTGCTCAGTACTCAGGGTGCTGGGTGCTCAGTGCTCGGGGTGCTGGGTGCTCAGTACTCAGGGTGCTGGGTGCTCAGTACTCAGGGTGCTGGGTGCTCAGTACTCAGGATGCTGGGTGCTCAGTGCTTGGGGTGCTGGGTGCTCAGTGTTCAGGGTGCTGGGTGCTTAGTGCTCGGGGTGCTCGATGCTCAGTACTCAGGGTGCTGGGTGCTCAGTGCTCAGGGTGCTCGATGCTCAGTACGTTGGGTGCTCAGTACTCAGGGTGCTGGGTGCTCAGTCCTCAGGGTGCTGGGTGCTCAGTGCTCAGGGTGCTGGGTGCTCAGTGCTCAGGGTGCTTGATGCTCAGTACTCATTGTGCAGGGTGCTCAGTGCTCAGGGTGCTGGGTGCTCAGTGCTCGGGGTGCTAGGTGCTCAGTACTCAGGGTGCTCAGTACTCAGGGTGCTGTGTGCTCAGGGCTCGGGGTGCTGGGTGCTCAGTACTCAGGGTGCTGCGTGCTCAGTGCTCGGGTTGCTAGGTGCTCAGTGCTCAGGGTGCTGGGTGCTCAGTACTCGGGGTGCTCGGTGCTCAGTACTCAGGGTGCTGGGTGCTCAGTCCTCAGGGTGCTGGGTGCACAGTGCTCAGCGTGATCGGTGCTCAGTCCTCAGGGTGCTCAGTACTCAGGGTGCTGGGAGCTCAGTACTCAGGGTGCTGGGTGCTCATTCTCGGGGTGCTGGGTGCTCAGTGCTCAGTGTGCTGTTTGCTCAGTACTCGGGGTGCTGGGTGCTCAGTGCTCAGCGTGCTGGGTGCTCAGTACTGAGGGTACTCGGTTCTCAGTACTCAGGGTGCTGGGTGCTAATTCTCGGGGTGCTGTGTTCTCAGTGCTCGGGGTGCTGGGTGCTCAGTGCTCGGGGTGCTCGGTGCTCAGTACTCAGGGTGCTGGGTGCTCAGTACTCGGGGTGCTGGGTGCTCAGTGCTGAGGGTGCTGGGTGCTCAGTGCTCGGGGAGCTGGGTGCTCAGTGCTCAGGGTGCTGGCTGCTCAGTGCTCAGGGTGCTGGGTGCTCAGTACTCAGGGTGCTCGGTGCTCAGTACTCAGGGTGCTCAGCGCTCAGTACTCAGCGTGCTGGGTGCTCAGTGCTCAGGGTCCTTGGTGCTCAGTACTCAGGGTGCTCAGTGCTCAGTACTCAGCGTGCTTTGTGCTCAGTGCTCAGGGTGCTGGGTGCTCAGTACTCAGGGTGCTGGGTGCTCAGTACTCACGGTGCTCGGTGCTCAGTACTCGGGGTGCTGGGTGCTCATTAATCAGGGTGCTGGGTGCTCAGTGCTCGGGGTGCTCGGAGCTCAGTACTCTTGGTTCTGGGTGCTCAGTACTCAGGGTGCTAGGTGCTCAGTGCTCGGGGTGCTCGGTGCTCAGTGCTCAGGATGCTCGGTGCTCAGTACTCTTGGTGCTCGGTGCTCAGTACTCAGGGTGCTGGGTGCTCAGTGCTCGGGGTGCTGGGTGCTCAGTACTCAGGGTCCTGGGTGCTCAGTACTCAGGGTGCTGTGTGCTCAGTGCTCAGGGTGCTGTGTGCTCAGTGCTCAGGGTGCTGGGTGCTCAGTGCTCAGGGTGCTGGGTGCTCAGTGCTCAGGGTGCTGGGTGCTCAGTACTCAGGGTGCTGGGTGCTCAGTGCTCAGGGTGCTGGGTGCTCAGTGCTCGGGGTGCTGGGTGCTGGGTGCTCAGTGCTCAGTACTCAGGGTGTTGGGTCCTCAGTACTCAGGGTGCTGGTTGCTTAGTACTCGGGTGCTGGCTGCTCAGTGCTCAGGGTGCTGGGTGCTCAGTGCTCGGGGTGCTGGGTGCTCAGTGCTCAGTACTCAGGGTGCTGGGTGCTCAATACTCGGGGTGCTAGGTGCTCAGTGCTCAGTACTCAGGGTGCTGGGTGCTCAGTGCTCAGGGTGCTGGGTGCTCAGTGCTCAGGGTGCTGGGTGCTCAGTGCTCAGGGTGCTGGGTGCTCAGTGCTCAGGGTGGTGGGTGCTCAGTGCTCGGGGTGCTGGGTGCTCAGTGCTCGGGGTGCTGGGTGCTCAGTGCTCGGGGTGCTCGGTGCTCAGTACTCAGGGTGCTGGGTGCTCAGTGCTCGAGGTGCTCAGTACTCAGGGTGCTGTATGTTCAGTGTTCAGGGTGCTGGGTGCTCAGTACTCAGGGTGCTCGGTGCTTAGTACTCAGGGTGCTGGGTGCTCAGTACTCTGGGTGCTGGGTGCTCAGTGCTCGATGTGATCGGTGCTCAGTACTCAGTGCTCAGGGTGCTGGGTGCTCAGTGCTCAGGGTACTGGGTGCTCAGTACTAAGGGTGCTGGGTGCTCAGTGCTCAGGGTGCTGGGTGCTCAGTGCTCGGGGTGCTGGGTGCTCAGTGCTCGGGGTGCTCGGTGCTCAGTACTCAGGGTGCTGGGTGCTCAGTGCTCGAGGTGCTCAGTACTCAGGGTGCTGTATGTTCAGTGTTCAGGGTGCTGGGTGTTCAGTGCTCAGGGTGCTGGGTACTCAGTGCTCAGGGTGCTCGGTGCTCAGTACTCGGGGTGCTGGCTGCTCAGTACTCAGGGGGCTGGGTGCTCAGTACTCGGGGTGATCGGTGCTCAGTGCTCAGGGTGCTGGGTGCTCAGTACTCAGGGTGCTGGGTGCTCAGTACTCAGGCTGCTGGGTGTTCAGTGCTCAGGGTGCTGGGTACTCAGTGCTCAGGGTGCTCGGTGCTCAGTACTCGGGGTGCTTGGTGCTCAGTACTCAGGGTGCTCGGTGCTCAGTACTCAGGGTTCTCAGTGCTCAGTACTCAGGGTGCTGGGTACTCAGTGCTCAGGGTGCTGGGTGCTCAGTACTCAGGGTGCTCAGTGCTCAGTACTTAGGGTGCTTGGTGCTCAGTACTCAGGGTGCTCAGTGCTCATTACTCGGTGTGCTGGGTGCTCAGTGCTCAGGGTGCTCAGTGCTCAGGGTGCTGGGTGCTCAGTGTTCAGGGCGCTGGGTGCTCAGTGCTCGGGGTGCTGGGTGCTCAGTACTCGGGGTGCTGGGTGCTCAGTGCTCAGGGTGCTCGGTGCTCAGTACGTTGGGTGCTCACTACTCAGGCTGCTGGGTCCTCAGTGCTCAGGGTCCTGGGTGCTCAGTGCTCAGGGTGCTGTGTGCTCAGTGCTCAGGGTGCTCGGTGCTCAGTACTCAGGGTGCTGGGTGCTCAGTACTCAGGGTGCTGGGTGCTCAGTACTTGGGTGCTGGGTGCTCAGTGCTCAGGGTGCTGGGTACTCAGTGCTCAGGGTGCTGGGTGCTCAGTGCTCAGGGTGCTCGGTGCTCAGTACGTTGGGTGCTCACTATTCAGGGTGCTGGGTGCTCAGTGCTCAGGGTGCTGGGTGCTCAGTGCTCAGGGTGCTGGGTGCTCAGTGCTCAGGGTGCTGGGTGCTCAGTACTCAGGGTGCTGGGTGCTCAGTGCTCGGGGTGCTGGGTGCTCAGTGCTCAGGGTGCTGGGTGCTCAGTACTCAGGGTGCTGGGTGCTCAGTACTCGGGGTGCTGGGTGCTCAGTATTCAGGGTGCTGGGTGCTCAGTACTCATTGTGCTGGGTGCTCAGTACTCGGGTGCTGTGTGCTCAGTGCTCAGGGTGCTGGGTGCTCAGTGCTCGGGGTGCTGGGTGCTCAGTGCTCAGTACTCAGGGTGCTGGGTGCTCAGTGCTCAGTACTCAGGGTGCTGGGTGCTCAGTGCTCGGGGTGCTGGGTGCTCAGTGCTCAGTACTCAGGGTCCTGGGTGCTCAGTACTCAGGGTGCTGTGTGCTCAGTGCTCAGGGTGCTGGGTGCTCAGTGCTCAGGGTGCTGGGTGCTCAGTGCTCAGGGTGCTGGGTGCTCAGTACTCAGGGTGCTGGGTGCTCAGTGCTCAGGGTGCTTGGTGCTCAGTGCTCGGGGTGCTGGGTGCTGGGTGCTCAGTGCTCAGTACTCAGGGTGTTGGGTCCTCAGTACTCAGGGTGCTGGTTGCTTAGTACTCGGGTGCTGGCTGCTCAGTGCTCAGGGTGCTGGGTGCTCAGTGCTCGGGGTGCTGGGTGCTCAGTGCTCAGTACTCAGGGTGCTGGGTGCTCAATACTCGGGGTGCTAGGTGCTCAGTGCTCAGTACTCAGGGTGCTGGGTGCTCAGTGCTCAGGGTGCTGGGTGCTCAGTGCTCAGGGTGCTGGGTGCTCAGTGCTCAGGGTGGTGGGTGCTCAGTGCTCGGGGTGCTGGGTGCTCAGTGCTCGGGGTGCTGGGTGCTCAGTGCTCGGGGTGCTCGGTGCTCAGTACTCAGGGTGCTGGGTGCTCAGTGCTCGAGGTGCTCAGTACTCAGGGTGCTGTATGTTCAGTGTTCAGGGTGCTGTGTGCTCAGTACTCAGGGTGCTCGGTGCTTAGTACTCAGGGTGCTGGGTGCTCAGTACTCTGGGTGCTGGGTGCTCAGTGCTCAGGGTACTGGGTGCTCAGTACTAAGGGTGCTGGGTGCTCAGTGGTCAGGGTGCTGGGTGCTCAGTGCTCGGGGTGCTGGGTGATCAGTGCTCGGGGTGCTCGGTGCTCAGTACTCAGGGTGCTGGGTGCTCAGTGCTCGAGGTGCTCAGTACTCAGGGTGCTGTATGTTCAGTGTTCAGGGTGCTGGGTGTTCAGTGCTCAGGGTGCTGGGTACTCAGTGCTCAGGGTGCTCGGTGCTCAGTACTCGGGGTGCTGGCTGCTCAGTACTCAGGGGGCTGGGTGCTCAGTACTCGGGGTGATCGGTGCTCAGTGCTCAGGGTGCTGGGTGCTCAGTACTCAGGGTGCTGGGTGCTCAGTACTCAGGCTGCTGGGTGTTCAGTGCTCAGGGTGCTGGGTACTCAGTGCTCAGGGTGCTCGGTGCTCAGTACTCGGGGTGCTGGGTGCTCATTCTCGGGGTGCTGGGTGCTCAGTGCTCAGGGTGCTGGGTGCTCAGTACTCAGGGTGCTGGGTGCTCAGTGCTCAGGGTGCTGGGTGCTCAGTACTCAGGGTGCTGTGTGCTCAGTGCTCAGGGTGCTGGGTGATCAGTACTCAGGGTGCTGGGTGCTCAGTGCTCAGGGTGCTGGGTGCTCAGTACTCAGGGTGCTGGGAGCTCAGTGCTCAGGGTGATCGGTGCTCAATACTCAGGGTGCTCAGTACTCAGGGTACTGGGTGCTTAGTGCTCGGGGTGCTGGGAGCTCAGTACTCAGGGTGCTGGGTGCTCAGTGCTCGGGGTGCTGGGTGCTCAGTGCTCAGGGTGATCGGTGCTCAGTACTCAGGGTGCTGGGTGCTCAGTGCTCAGGGTGCTGGGTGTTCAGTCCACAGGGTGCTCAGTGCTCAGGGTGCTGGGTGCTCAGTGCTCGGGGTGCTGGGTGTTCAGTGCTCGGGGTGCTGGGTGCTCAGTGCTCTGGGTGCTGTGTGCTCAGTGCTCAGTGCTCAGGGTGCTGGGTGCTCAGTGATCAGCGTGCTGGGTGCTCAGTACTCAGGGTGCTCGGTGCTCAGTACTCAGGGTTCTCAGTGCTCAGTACTCAGGGTGCTGGGTACTCAGTGCTCAGGGTGCTGGGTGCTCAGTACTCAGGGTGCTCAGTGCTCAGTACTTAGGGTGCTTGGTGCTCAGTACTCAGGGTGCTCAGTGCTCAGTACTCGGTGTGCTGGGTGCTCAGTGCTCAGGGTGCTCAGTGCTCAGTGCTCAGGGTGCTGGGTGCTCAGTGTTCAGGGCGCTGGGTGCTCAGTGCTCGGGGTGCTGGGTGCTCAGTACTCGGGGTGCTGGGTGCTCAGTGCTCAGGGTGCTCGGTGCTCAGTACGTTGGGTGCTCACTACTCAGGCTGCTGGGTCCTCAGTGCTCAGGGTCCTGGGTGCTCAGTGCTCAGGGTGCTGTGTGCACAGTGCTCAGGGTGCTCGGTGCTCAGTACTCAGGGTGCTGGGTGCTCAGTACTCATGGTGCTGGGTGCTCAGTACTTGGGTGCTGGGTGCTCAGTGCTCAGGGTGCTGGGTGCTCAGTGCTCAGGGTGCTGGGTGCTCAGTGCTCAGGGTGCTCGGTGCTCAGTACGTTGGGTGCTCACTATTCAGGGTGCTGGGTGCTCAGTGCTCAGGGTGCTGGGTGCTCAGTGCTCAGGGTGCTGGGTGCTCAGTGCTCAGGGTGCTGGGTGCTCAGTACTCAGGGTGCTGGGTGCTCAGTGCTCGGGGTGCTGGGTGCTCAGTGCTCAGGGTGCTGGGTGCTCAGTACTCAGGGTGCTGGGTGCTCAGTACTCGGGGTGCTGGGTGCTCAGTATTCAGGGTGCTGGGTGCTCAGTACTCATTGTGCTGGGTGCTCAGTACTCGGGTGCTGGGTGCTCAGTGCTCAGGGTGCTGGGTGCTCAGTGCTCGGGGTGCTGGGTGCTCAGTGCTCAGTACTCAGGGTGCTGGGTGCTCAGTGCTCAGTACTCAGGGTGCTGGGTGCTCAGTGCTCGGGGTGCTGGGTGCTCAGTGCTCAGTACTCAGGGTCCTGGGTGCTCAGTACTCAGGGTGCTGTGTGCTCAGTGCTCAGGGTGCTGGGTGCTCAGTGCTCAGGGTGCTGGGTGCTCAGTGCTCAGGGTGCTGGGTGCTCAGTACTCAGGGTGCTGGGTGCTCAGTGCTCAGGGTGCTGGGTGCTCAGTGCTCGGGGTGCTGGGTGCTGGGTGCTCAGTGCTCAGTACTCAGGGTGTTGGGTCCTCAGTACTCAGGGTGCTGGTTGCTTAGTACTCGGGTGCTGGCTGCTCAGTGCTCAGGGTGCTGGGTGCTCAGTGCTCGGGGTGCTGGGTTCTCAGTGCTCAGTACTCAGGGTGCTGGGTGCTCAATACTCGGGGTGCTAGGTGCTCAGTGCTCAGTACTCAGGGTGCTGGGTGCTCAGTGCTCAGGGTGCTGGGTGCTCAGTGCTCAGGGTGCTGGGTGCTCAGTGCTCAGGGTGCTGGGTGCTCAGTGCTCAGGGTGGTGGGTGCTCAGTGCTCGGGGTGCTGGGTGCTCAGTGCTCGGGGTGCTGGGTGCTCAGTGCTCGGGGTGCTCGGTGCTCAGTACTCAGGGTGCTGGGTGCTCAGTGCTCGAGGTGCTCAGTACTCAGGGTGCTGTATGTTCAGTGTTCAGGGTGCTGGGTGCTCAGTACTCAGGGTGCTCGGTGCTTAGTACTCAGGGTGCTGGGTGCTCAGTACTCTGGGTGCTGGGTGCTCAGTGCTCGATGTGATCGGTGCTCAGTACTCAGTGCTCAGGGTGCTGGGTGCTCAGTGCTCAGGGTACTGGGTGCTCAGTACTAAGGGTGCTGGGTGCTCAGTGCTCAGGGTGCTGGGTGCTCAGTGCTCGGGGTGCTGGGTGCTCAGTGCTCGGGGTGCTCAGTGCTCAGTACTCAGGGTGCTGGGTGCTCAGTGCTCGAGGTGCTCAGTACTCAGGGTGCTGTATGTTCAGTGTTCAGGGTGCTGGGTGTTCAGTGCTCAGGGTGCTGGGTACTCAGTGCTCAGGGTGCTCGGTGCTCAGTACTCGGGGTGCTGGCTGCTCAGTACTCAGGGGGCTGGGTGCTCAGTACTCGGGGTGATCGGTGCTCAGTGCTCAGGGTGCTGGGTGCTCAGTACTCAGGGTGCTGGGTGCTCAGTACTCAGGCTGCTGGGTGTTCAGTGCTCAGGGTGCTGGGTACTCAGTGCTCAGGGTGCTCGGTGCTCAGTACTCGGGGTGCTGGGTGCTCATTCTCGGGGTGCTGGGTGCTCAGTGCTCAGGGTGCTGGGTGCTCAGTACTCAGGGTGCTGGGTGCTAAGTGCTCAGGGTGCTGGGTGCTCAGTACTCAGGGTGCTGTGTGCTCAGTGCTCAGGGTGCTGGGTGATCAGTACTCAGGGTGCTGGGTGCTCAGTGCTCAGGGTGCTGGGTGCTCAGTACTCAGGGTGCTGGGAGCTCAGTGCTCAGGGTGATCGGTGCTCAATACTCAGGGTGCTCAGTACTCAGGGTACTGGGTGCTTAGTGCTCGGGGTGCTGGGAGCTCAGTACTCAGGGTGCTGGGTGCTCAGTGCTCGGGGTGCTGGGTGCTCAGTGCTCATGGTGATCGGTGCTCAGTACTCAGGGTGCTGGGTGCTCAGTGCTCAGGGTGCTGGGTGTTCAGTCCACAGGGTGCTCAGTGCTCAGGGTGCTGGGTGCTCTGTGCTCGGGGTGCTGAGTGTTCAGTGCTCGGGGTGCTGGGTGCTGAGTGCTCAGGGTGCTGTGTGCTCAGTGCTCAGTGCTCAGGGTGCTGGGTGCTCAGTGATCAGCTTGCTGGGTGCTCAGTACTCAGGGTGCTCGGTGCTCAGTACTCAGGGTTCTCAGTGCTGAGTACTCAGGGTGCTGGGTACTCAGTGCTCAGGGTGCTGGGTGCTCAGTACTCAGGGTGCTCAGTGCTCAGTACTTAGGGTGCTTGGTGCTCAGTACTCAGGGTGCTCAGTGCTCAGTACTCGGTGTGCTGGGTGCTCAGTGCTCAGGGTGCTCAGTGCTCAGTGCTCAGGGTGCTGGGTGCTCAGTGTTCAGGGCGCTGGGTGCTCAGTGCTCGGGGTGCTGCGTGCTCAGTACTCGGGGTGCTGGGTGCTCAGTGCTCAGGTTGCTCAGTACTCAGTGCTCAGGGTGCTCAGTGCTCAGTGCTCAGGGTGCTGGGTGTTCAGTACTCAGGGTGCTGGGTGCTCAGTACTCAGGGTGCTGGGTGCTCAGTGCTCAGGGTGCTGGGTGCTCAGTGCTCAGGGCGCTGGGTGCTCAGTGCTCGGGGTGCTCGGAGCTCAGTACTCAGGGTGCTGGGTGCTCAGTGCTCGGGGTGATCGGTGCTCAGTACTCAGGGTGCTGGGTGCTCAGTGCTCGGTGTGCTCGGTGCTCAGTACGTTGGTTGCTCACTACTCAGGGTGCTGGGTGCTCAGTGCTCAGGGTGCTGGGTGCTCAGTGCTCAGGGTGCTGGGTGCTCAGTGCTCAGGGTGCTGGGTGCTCAGTACTCAGGGTGCTGGTTGCTCAGTGCTCGGGGTGCTGGGTGCTCAGTGCTCAGGGTGCTGGGTGCTCAGTACTCAGGGTGCTGGGTGCTCAGTACTCGGGGTGCTGGGTTCTCAGTACTCAGGGTGCTGGGTGCTCAGTGCTCAGTACTCAGGGTGCTGGGTGCTCAGTGCTCAGGGTGCTGTGTGCTCAGTGCTCAGGGTGCTGGGTGCTCAGTGCTCAGTGTGCTGGGTACTCAGTGCTCAGGGTGCAGGGTGCTCAGTACTCAGGGTGCTGGGTGCTCAGAACTCAGGGTGCTGGGTGCTCAGTGCTCGGGGTGCTGGGTGCTCAGTGCTCGGGGTGCTGGGTGCTCAGTGCTCGGGGTGCTCGGTGCTCAGTACTCAGGGTGCTGGGTGTTCAGTGCTCGAGGTGCTCAGTACTCAGGGTGCTGTGTGTTCAGTGCTCAGAGTGCTGGGTGCTCAGTACTCAGGGTGCTCGGTGCTTAGTACGCAGGGTGCTGGGTGCTCAGTACTCCGGGTGCTGGGTGCTCAGTGCTCGGGGTGCTCGGTGCTCAGTGCTCAAGGTGCTGGGTGCTCAGTACGCTGGGTGCTCAGTACTCAGTGTGCTGGGTGCTCAGTACTCAGGGTGCAGGGTGCTCAGTACTCAGGGTGCTGGGTGCTCAGTGCTCGGGGTGCTCGGTGCTCAGTACGCTGGGTGATCAGTACTCAGTGTGCTGGGTGCTCAGTACTCAGGGTGCAGGGTGCTCAGTACTCAGGGTGCTGGGTGCGTAGTACTCAGGGTGCTGGGTGCTCAGGGCTCGGGGTGCTGGGTGCTCAGTGCTCAGGGTGCTTGGTGCTCAGTAATCCGGGTGCTGGGTGCTCAGTACTCGTTGTGCTGGGTGCTCAGTGCTCAGGGTGCTGGGTGCTCACTACTCAGGGTGCTCGGTGCTCAGTGCTCGGGGTGCTGGGTGCTCAGTACTCAGGGTGCTCTGTGCTCAGTACTCAGGGTGCTCAGTGCTCAGTACTCAGGGTGCTCAGGCTCAGTGCTCGGGGTGCTGGGTGCTCAGTGCTCGGGGTGCTGGGTGCTCAGTGCTCAGGGTGCTGGGTGCTCAGTTCTCAGATTGCTGGGTGCTCAGTACTCAGGGAGCTTGGTGCTCGGTGCTCAGTACGCTGGGTGCTCAGTACTCAGGGTGCTGCGTGCTCAGTGCTCGGGGTGCTGGGTGCTCAGTACTCAGGGTGCTGGGTGCTCAGTGCTCGGGGTGCTCGGTGCTCAGTACGCTGGGTGCTGGGTGCTCAGTGCTCGATGTGCTCAGTACTCAGGGTGCTCTGTGTTCAGTGCTCAGGGTGCTGTGTGTTCAGTGCTCAGGGTGCTGGGTGCTTAGTACTCAGGGTGCTGGGTGCTCAGTGCTCGGGGTGCTGGGTGCTCAGTGCTCAGTACTCAGGGTGCTGGGTGCTCAGTGCTCAGGGTGCTGGGTGCTCAGTGCTCGGGGTGCTGGGTGCTCAGTACTCAGGGTGCTGGGTGCTCAGTACGCCGGGTGCTGGGTGCTGAGTTCTCGGGGTGCTCGGTGCTCAGTACTCAGGGCTCAGTGTGCTCAGTGCTCAGTGCTCAGTGTGCTGGGTGTTCAGTACTCAGGGTGCTGGGTGCTCAGTACTCAAGGTGCTGGGGGCTCAGTGCTCAGGGTGCTGGGTGCTCAGTACTCGGGGTGCTGGGTGCTCAGTGCTCAGGGTGCTGGGGGCTCAGTACTCAGGGTGCTGGGTGCTCAGTACTCAGGGTGCTGGGTGCTCAATGCTCAGCGTGCTGGGTACTCAGTGCTCAGGGTGCTCGGTGCTCAGTACTCGGGGTGCTGGGTGCTCATTCTCGGGGTGCTGGGTGCTCAGTGCTCGGGGTGCTGTGTGCTCAGTACTCAGCGTGCTGGGTGCTCAGTGCTAAGGGTGCTGGGTGCTCAGTACTCAGGGTGCTGGGTGCTCAGTGCTCAGGGTGCTGGGTGCTCAGTACTCAGGGTGCTGGGTGGTCAGTGCTCAGGGTGCTGGGTGCTCAGTACTCAGGGTTCTGGGAGCTCAGTGCTCAGGGTGATCGGTGCTCAGTACTCAGGGTGCTCAGTACTCAGGGTGCTGGGTGCTCAGTGCTCGGGGTGCTGGGTGCTCAGTACTCAGGGAGCTGGGTGCTCAGTGCTCGGGGTTCTGGGTGCTCAGTGCTCAGGGTGCTGGGTGCTCAGTCCTCAGGGTGCTCAGTGCTCAGGGTGCTGGGTGCTCAGTGCTCGGGGTGCTCGGTGCTCAGTACTCAGGGTGCTGAGTGCTCAGTACTCAGGGTGCTGGGTGCTCAGTACTCAGGGTGCTGGGTGCTCAGTGCGCAGTGTGCTGGGTGATCAGTGCTCAGTGTGCTGGGTGCTCAGTGATCAGGGTGCTGGGTGCTCAGTGCTCGGGGTGCTGGGTGCTCAGTACTCAGGCTGCTGGGTGCTCAGTGCTCAGGGTGCTCGGTGCTCAGTGCTCGGGGCGCTGTGTGCTCAGTGCTCGGGGTGCTCGGAGCTCAGTACCCAGGGTGCTGGGTGCTCAGTGCTCGGGGTAATCGGTGCTCAGTACTCAGGGTGCTGGGTGCTCAGTGCTCGTGGTGCTCGGTGCTCAGTACGTTGGGTGCTCACTACTCAGGGTGCTGGGTGCTCAGTGCTCAGGGTGCTGGGTGCTCAGTGCTCAGGGTGCTGGGTGCTCAGTGCTCAGGGTGCTGGGTGCTCAGTACTCAGGGTGCTGGGTGCTCAGTGCTCGGGGTGCTGGGTGCTCAGTGCTCACCGTGCTGGGTGCTCAGTACTCGGGGTGCTGGGTGCTCAGTTCTCAGAGTGCTCGGTGCTCAGTACTCAGGGTGTTGGGTGCTCAGTACTCAGGGTGCTGGGTACTCAGTACTCGGGTGCTGGGTGCTCAGTGCTCAGGGTGCTGGGTGCTCAGTGCTCGGGGTGCTGGGTGCTCAGTGCTCAGTACTCAGGGTGCTCGGTGCACAGTGCTCGGGGTTCTGGGTGCTCAGTGCTCAGTACTCAGGGTGCTGGGTGCTCAGTGCTCAGGGTGCTGTGTGCTCAGTGCTCAGGGTGCTGGGTGCTCAGTGCTCAGGGTGCTGGGTACTCAGTGCTAAGGGTGCTGGGTGCTCAGTACTCAGGGTGCTGGGTGCTCAGTACTCAGGGGGCTGGGTGCTCAGTGCTCGGGGTGCTGGGTGCTCAGGGCTCGCGGTGCTTGGTGCTCAGTGCTCGGGGTGCTCGGTGCCCAGTACTCAGGGTGCTGGGTGCTCAGTGCGCGAGGTGCTCAGTACTCAGAGTGCTGTGTGTTCAGTGCTCAGGGTGCTGGGTGCTCAGTACTCAGGGTGCTCGTTGCTTAGTACTCATGGTGCTGGGTGCTCAGTACTCCGGGTACTGGGTGCTCAGTGCTCGGGGTGCTCGGTGCTCAGTACGTTGGGTGCTCACTACTCAGGGTGCTGGGTGCTCAGTGCTCAGGGTGCTGGGTGCTCAGTGCTCAGGGTGCTGGGTGCTCAGTGCTCAGGGTGCTGGGTGCTCAGTACTCAGGGTTCTGGGTGCTCAGTGCTCGGGGTGCTGGGTGCTCAGTGCTCAGGGTGCTGGGTGCTCAGTACTCAGGGTGCTGGGTGCTCAGTATTCAGGGTGGTGGGTGCTCAGTACTCATTGTGCTGGGTGCTCAGTATTCGGGGTGCTGGGTGCTCAGTGCTCAGTATTCAGGGTGCTGGGTGCTCAGTGCTCGGGGCGCTGGGTGCTCAGTGCTCGGGGTGCTCGGAGCTCAGTACTCAGGGTGCTGGGTACTCATTGCTCGGGGTGATCGTTGCTCAGTACTCAGGGTGCTGGGTGCTCAGTGCTCGGGGTGCTCGGTGCTCAGTACGTTGGTTTCTCACTACTCAGGGTGCTGGGTGCTCAGTGCTCAGGGTGCTGGGTGCTCAGTGCTCAGGGTGCTGGGTGCTGAGTGCTCAGGGTGCTGGGTGCTCAGTACTCAGGGTGCTGGGTGCTCAGTGCTCGGGGTGCTGGGTGCTCAGTGCTCAGGGTGCTGGGTGCTCAGTACTCAGGGTGCTGGGTGCTCAGTACTCGGGGTGCTGGGTGCTCAGTACTCAGGGTGCTGGGTGTTCAGTACTCAGGGTGCTGGGTGCTCTGTACTCGGGAGCTGGGTGCTCAGTGCTCAGGGTGCTGGGTGCTCAGTGCTCAGTGTGCTGGGTGCTCAGTGCTCAGTACTCAGGGTGCTGGGTGCTCAGTGCTCAGTACTCAGGGTGCTGGGTGCTCAGTGCTCAGGTGCTGTGTGCTCAGTGCTCAGGGTGCTGGGTGCTCAGTGCTCAGGGTGCTGGGTACTCAGTGCTCAGTGTGCTGGGTGCTATGTACTCAGGGTGCTGGGTGCTCAGAACTCAGGGTGCTGGGTGCTCAGTGCTCGGGGTGCTGGGTGCTCAGTGCTCGGGGTGCTGGGTGCTCAGTGCTCGGGGTGCTCGGTGCTCAGTACTCAGGGTGCTGGGTGCTCAGTGCTCGAGGTGCTCAGTACTCAGGGTGCTGTGTGTTCAGTGCTCAGGGTGCTGGGTGCTCAGTACTCAGGGTGCTCGGTGCTTAGTACGCAGCGTGCTGGGTGCTCAGTACTCCGGGTGATGGGTGCTCAGTGCTCGGGGTGCTCGGTGCTCAGTGCTCAAGGTGCTGGGTGCTCAGTACTCAGGGTGCTCATTGCTCAGGGTGCTGGGTGCTCAGTACTCATGGTGCTGGGTGCTCAGTGCTCAGGGTGCTCGGTGCTCAGTACGTTGGGTGCTCAGTCCTCAGGGTGCTGGGGGCTCAGTGCTCAGGGTGCTGGGTGCTCAGTGCTCAGGGTGCTGGGTGCTCAGTACTCAGGGTGCTGGGTGCTCGGTGCTCAGTATGCTGGGTGCTCAGTACTCAGGGTGCTGGGTGCTCAGTGCTCGGGGTGCTCGGTGCTCAGTACGCTGGGTGATCAGTACTCAGTGTGCTTTGTGCTCAGTACTCAGGGTGCAGGGTGCTCAGTACTCAGGGTGCTGGGTGCTTAGTACTCAGGGTGCTGGGGGCTCAGTGCTCAGGGTGCTGGGTGCTCAGTGCTCAGGGTGCTGGGTGCTCAGTACTCGGGGTGCTCGGTGCTCAGTACTCAGGGTGCTGGGTGCTCAGTACTCAGGGTGATGGGTGCTCAGTGCTCAGGGTGATCGGTGCTCAGTCCTCAGGGTGCTCAGTACTCAGGGTGCTGGGTGCTCAGTGCTCGGGGTGATGGGAGCTCAGTGCTGAGGGTGCTGGCTGCTCTGTGATCGGGGTGCTGGGTGCTCAGTACTCAGGGTGCTCAGTGCTCAGGCAGCTCGGTGCTCAGTACTCAGGGTGCTGGGTGCTCATTACTCAGTGCTCGGTGTCCTGGGTGCTCCGTGCTTGGGCTGCTGGGTGCTCAGCGCTCTGGATGCTTAGTGCTCAGTACTCAGGGTGCTGGGTGCTCAGTACTCAGGGTGCTCAGTGCTCGTTGTGCTGGGTGCTCAGTACTCAGGGTGCTGGGTGCTCAGTACTCAGTGTGCTGGGTGCTCATTCTCGGGGTGCTGGGTGCTCAGTGCTCGGTGTGCTGTTTGCTCAGTAATCGGGGTGCTGGGTGCTCAGTGCTCAGCGTGCTGGGTGCTCAGTACTCAGGGTGCTCGGTTCTCAGTACTCAGGGTGCTGGGTGCTTATTCTCGGGGTGCTGGTTGCTCAGTGCTCGGGGTGCTGGGTGCTCAGTGCTCGTTGTGCTGGGTACTCAGTACTCAGGGCGCTGGATGCTCAGTACTCGGGGTGCTGGGTGCTCAGTGCTCAGGGTGCTGGGTGCTCAGTGCTCGGGGTGCAGGGTGCTCAGTGCTCAGGGTGCTGGGTGCTCAGTGCTCAGGGTGCTGGGTGCTCAGTACTCAGGGTGCTCGGTGCTCAGTACTCAGGGTGCTCAGCGCTCAGTACTCAGAGTGCTTTGTGCTCAGTGCTCAGGGTGCTGGGTGCTCAGTACTCAGGGTCCTTGGTGCTCAGTACTCAGGGTGCTCAGTGCTCAGTACTCAGCGTGCTTTGTGCTCAGTGCTCAGGGTGCTGGGTGCTCAGTACTCAGGGTGCTGGGTGCTCAGTACTCACGGTGCTGGGTGCTCAGTACTCTGGGTGCTGGGTGCTCATTACTCAGGGTGCTGGGTGCTCAGTGCTCGGGGTGCTGGGTGCTCAGTACTCAGGGTGCTGGTTGCTCAGTGCTTGGGGTGCTTGGTGCTCAGTGCTCGGGGTGCTCGGTGCTCAGTACTCTTGGTGCTGGGTGCTCAGTCCTCAGGGTGCTGGGTGCTCAGTGTTCGGGGTGCTCGGTGCTCAGTGCTCAGGATGCTCGGTGCTCAGTACTCTTCGTGCTGGGTGCTCAGTCCTCAGGGTGCTGGGTGCTCAGTGCTCGGGGTGCTCGGTGCTCAGTACTCAGGGTGCTGGGTGCTCAGTGCTCAGGGTGCTGGGTGCTCAGTGCTCAGGGTGATCGGTGCTCAGTACTCAGGGAGCTCAGTACTCAGGGTGCTGAGTGCTCAGTGCTCGGGGTGCTGGGTGCACAGTGCTGAGGGTGCTGGGTGCTCTGTTATCGGGGTGCTGGGTGCTCAGTACTCAGGGTGCTCAGTTCTCGGGGAACTTGGTGCTCAGTACTCAGGGTGCTGGGTGCTCAGTACTCAGTGCTCGGGGTCCTGGGTGCTCCGTGCTTGGGGTGCTGGGTGCTCAGCGCTCAGGGTGCTTAGTGCTCAGTACTCAGGGTGCTGGGTGCTCAGTACTCAGGGTGCTCAGTGCTCCTTGTGCTGGGTGCTCAGTACTCAGGGTGCTGGGTGCTCAGTATTCAGGGTGCTGGGTGCTCATTCTCGGGGTACTGGGTGCTCAGTGCTCGGTGTGCTGTTTGCTCAGTACTCGGGGTGCTGTGTGCTCAGTGCTCAGCGTGCTGGGTGCTCAGTACTCAGGGTGCTCGGTTATCAGTACTCAGGGTGCTGGGTGCTCATTCTCGGGGTGCTGGGTGCTCAGTGCTCGGGGTGCTGGGTGCTCAGTGCTCGTTGTGCTGGGTGCTCAGTACTCAGGGTGCTGGGTGCTCAGTACTCGTTGTGCTGGGTGCTCAGTGCTCAGGGTGCTGGGTGCTCAGTGCTCGGGGTGCTGGGTGCTCAGTGCTCAGGGTGCTGGGTGCTCAGTGCTCAGGCTGCTGGGTGCTCAGTACTCAGGGTGCTCGGTGCTCAGTACTCAGGGTGCTCAGCGCTCAGTACTCAGCGTGCTTTGTGCTCAGTGCTCAGGGAGCTGGGGGCTCAGTACTCAGGGTCCTTGGTGCTCAGTACTCAGGGTGCTCAGTGCTCAGTACTCAGCGTGCTTTGTGCTCAGTGCTCAGGGTGCTGGGTGCTCAGTACTCAGTGTGCTGGGTGCTCAGTACTCACGGTGCTGGGTGCTCAGTACTCGGGGTGCTGGGTGCTCATTACTCAGGGTGCTGGGTGCTCAGTGCTCGGGGTGCTGGGTGCTCAGTACTAAGGGTGCTCAGTGCTCGGGGAGCTTGGTGCTCAGTACTCAGGGTGCTGGGTGCTCAGTACTCAGTGCTCGGGGTCCTGGGTGCTCCGTGCTTGGGGTGCTGGGTGCTCAGCGCTCAGGGTGCTTAGTGCTCAGTATTCAGGGTGCTCAGTGCTCGGGGTGCTGGGTGCTCAGTACTCAGTGTGCTGGGTGCTCAGTACTCAGGGTGCTGGGTGCTCAGTGCTCAGGGTGCTGGGTGCTCAGTACTCGGGGTGCTCGGTGCTCAGTACTCAGGGTGCTGGGTGCTCAGTACTCAGGGTGCTGGGTGCTCAGTACTCAGGGTGCTTGGTGCTCAGTACTCAGGGTGCTGGGTGCTCAGTGCTCAGGGTGCTGGGTGCTAAGTACTCAGGGTGCTGGTTGCTCAGTACTCAGGGTGCTGGGTGCTCAGTGCTCAGGGTGCTGGGTGCTCAGTACTCACGGTGCTGGGTGCTCAGTGCTCAGGGTGCTGGGTGCTCAGTACTCAGGGTGCTCAGTACTCAGGGTGCAGGGTGCTCAGTGCTCGGGGTGCTGGGTGCTCAGTACTCAGGGTGCTCAGTACTCAGGGTGCTGGGTGCTCAGTGCTCGGGTTGCTGGGTGCTCAGTGCTCACGGTGATCGGTGCTCAGTAATCAGGATGCTGGGTGCTCAGTACTCAGGGTGCTGGGTGCTCAGTCCTCAGGGTGCTCAGTGCTCAGGGTGCTGGGTGCTCAGTGCTCGGGGTGCTGGGTGCTCAGTGCTCGGGGTGCTGGGTGCTCAGTACTCAGGGTGCGCGGTGCTCAGTACTCAGGGTGCTGGGTCCTCAGTGCTCGGGGTGCTGGGTGCTCAGTACTCAGGGTGCTGGGTGCTCAGTGCTCGGGGTGCTCAATGCTCAGTACGTTGGGTGCTCAGTACTCAGGGTGCTGGGTGCTCAGTGCTCAGGGTGCTGGGTGCTCAGTGCTCAGGGTGCTTGATGCTCAGTACTCAGGGTGCAGGGTGCTCAGTGCTCAGGGTGCTGGGTGCTCAGTGCTCGGGGTGCTAGGTGCTCAGTACTCAGGGTGCTCAGTACTCAGGGTGCTGGGTGCTCAGGTCACGGGGTGCTGGGTGCTCAGTACTCAGGGTGCTGCGTGCTCAGTGCTCGGGGTGCTCGGTGCTCAGTACTCAGGGTGCTGGGTGCTCAGTACTCAGGGTGCTGGGTGCTCAGTGCTCAGGGTGATCGGTGCTCAGTGCTCAGGGTGCTGGGTGCTCAGTACTCGGGGTGCTCGGTGCTCAGTAGTCAGGGTGCTGGGTGCTCAGTACTCAGGGTGCTGGGTGCTCAGTGCTCAGGGTGATCGGTGCTCAGTCCTCAGTGTGCTCAGTACTCAGGGTGCTGGGTGCTAATTCTCGGGGTGCTGGGTTCTCAGTGCTCGGGGTGCTGGGTGCTCAGTGCTCGGGGTGCTCGGTGCTCAGTACTCAGGGTGCTGGGTGCTCAGTACTCGGGGTGCTGGGTGCTAATTCTCGGGGTGCTGGGTTCTCAGTGCTCGGGGTGCTGGGTGCTCAGTGCTCGGGGTGCTCGGTGCTCAGTGCTCAGGGTGCTGGGTGCTCAGTGCTCGGGGTGCTGGGTGCTCAGTGCTCATGTTGCTGGCTGCTCAGTGCTCAGGGTGCTGGGTGCTCAGTACTCAGGGTGCTCGGTGCTCAGTACTCAGGGTGCTCAGCGCTCAGTACTCAGCGTGCTGGGTGCTCAGTGCTCAGGGTCCTTGGTGCTCAGTACTCAGGGTGCTCAGTACTCAGCGTGCTTTGTGCTCAGTAGTCAGGGTGCTGGGTGCTCAGTACTCAGGGTGCTGGGTGCTCAGTACTCAGGTTGCTGGGTGCTCAGTGCTTGGGGTGCTGGGTGCTCAGTGTTCAGGGTGCTGGGTGCTCAGTGCTCGGGGTGCTGGGTGCTCAGTACTCGGGGTGCTCGGTGCTCAGTACTCAGGGTGCTGGGTGCTCAGTACTCAGGGTGCTGGGTGCTCAGTACTCAGGGTGCTGGGTGCTCAGTACTCAGGGTGCTGGGTGCTCAGTACTCAGGGTGCTGCGTGCTCAGTGCTCAGGGTGCTGGGTGCTCAGTACTCAGGGTGCTGGGTGCTCAGTACTCAGGGTGCTGGGTGCTCAGTGCTCGGGGTGCTGGGTGCTCAGTGCTGAGGGTGCTGTGTGCTCTGTGATCGGGGTGCTGGGTGCTCAGTACTCAGGGTGCTCAGTGCTCGGGGAGCTCGGTGCTCAGTACTCAGGGTGCTGGGTGCTCAGTACTCAGGGTGCTGCGTGCTCAGTGCTCGGGGTGCTCGGTGCTCAGTACTCAGGGTGCTCGGTGCTCAGTACTCAGGGTGCTGGGTGCTCAGTGCTCGGGGTGCTCGATGCTCAGTACGTTGGGTGCTCAGTACTCAGTGTGCTGGGTGCTCAGTGCTCAGGGTGCTGGGTGCTCAGTGCTCAGGGTGTTGGGAGCTCAGTGCTCAGGGTGCTTGATGCTCAGTACTCAGGTTGCAGGGTGCTCAGTGCTCAGGGTGCTGGGTGCTCAGTGCTCGGGGTGCTAGGTGCTCAGTACTCAGGGTGCTCAGTACTCAGGGTGCTGTGTGCTCAGGGCTCGGGGTGCTGGGTGCTCAGTACTCAGGGTGCTGCGTGCTCAGTGCTCGGTTTGCTAGGTGCTCAGTGCTCAGGGTGCTGGGTGCTCAGTACTCGGGGTGCTCGGTGCTCAGTACTCAGGGTGCTGGGTGCTCAGTACTCAGGGTGCTGGGTGCTCAGTGCTCAGCGTGATCGGTGCTCAGTCCTCAGGGTGCTCAGTACTCAGGGTGCTGGGTGCTCAGTACTCAGGGTGCTGGGTGCTCATTCTCGGGGTGCTGGGTGCTCAGTGCTCGGTGTGCTGTTTGCTCAGTACTCGGGGTGCTGGGTGCTCAGTGCTCAGCGTGCTGGGTGCTCAGTACTGAGGGTACTCGGTTCTCAGTACTCAGGGTGCTGGGTGCTAATTCTCGGGGTGCTGGGTTCTCAGTGCTCGGGGTGCTGGGTGCTCTGTGCTCGGGGTGCTCGGTGCTCAGTACTCAGGGTGCTGGTTGCTCAGTACTCGGGGTGCTGGGTGCTCAGTGCTGAGGGTGCTGGGTGCTCAGTGCTCGGGGAGCTGGGTGCTCAGTGCTCAGGGTGCTGGCTGCTCAGTGCTCAGGGTGCTGGGTGCTCAGTACTCAGGGTGCTCGGTGCTCAGTACTCAGGGTGCTCAGCGCTCAGTACTCAGCGTGCTGGGTGCTCAGTGCTCAGGGTCCTTGGTGCTCAGTACTCAGGGTGCTCAGTGCTCAGTACTCAGCGTGCTTTGTGCTCAGTGCTCAGGGTGCTGGGTGCTCAGTACTCAGGGTGCTGGGTGTTCAGTACTCACGGTGCTCGGTGCTCAGTACTCGGGGTGCTGGGTGGTCATTACTCAGGGTGCTGGGTGCTCAGTGCTCGGGGTGCTCGGTGCTCAGTACTCTTGGTTCTGGGTGCTCAGTACTCAGGGTGCTAGGTGCTCAGTGCTCGGGGTGCTCGGTGCTCAGTGCTCAGGATGCTCGGTGCTCAGTACTCTTGGTGCTCGGTGCTCAGTACTCAGGGTGCTGGGTGCTCAGTGCTCGGGGTGCTGGGTGCTCAGTACTCAGGGTGCTGGGTGCTCAGTACTCAGGGTGCTGGGTGCTCAGTACTCAGGGTGCTGCGTGCTCAGTGCTCAGGGTGCTGGGTGCTCAGTACACAGGGTGCTGGGTGCTCAGTACTCAGGGTGCTGGGTGCTCAGTGCTCAGGGTGATCGGTGCTCAGTCCTCAGTGTGCTCAGTACTCAGGGTGCTGGGTGCTCAGTGCTCGGGCTGCTGGGTGCTCAGTGCTGAGGATGCTGTGTGCTCTGTGATCGGGGTGCTGGGTGCTCAGTACTCAGGGTGCTCAGTGCTCGGGGAGCTCGGTGCTCAGTACTCAGGGTGCTGGGTGCTCAGTACTCAGTGCTCGGGGTCCTGGGTGCTCCGTGCTTGGGGTGCTGGGTGCTCAGCACTCAGGGTGCTTAGTGCTCAGTACTCAGGGTGCTCAGTGCTCGGGGTGCTGGGTGCTCAGTACGCAGGGTTCTGGGTGCTCAGTACTCAGGGTGCTGGGTGCTCAGTGCTCAGGGTGCTGGGTGCTCAGTACTCGGGGTGCTCGGTGCTCAGTACTCAGGGTGCTGGGTGCTCAGTGCTCGGGGTGCTCGATGCTCAGTATGTTGGGTGCTGGGTGCTCAGTACTCAGGGTGCTGGGTGCTCAGTACTCAGGGTGCTGGGTGCTCAGTACTCAGGGTGCTGGGTGCTCAGTACTCAGGGTGCTGCGTGCTCAGTGCTCAGGGTGCTGGGTGCTCAGTACTCAGGGTGCTGGGTGCTCAGTACTCAGGGTGCTGGGTGCTCAGTGCTCAGGGTGATCGGTGCTCAGTCCTCAGTGTGCTCAGTACTCAGGGTGCTGGGTGCTCAGTGCTCGGGGTGCTGGGTGCTCAGTGCTGAGGGTGCTGTGTGCTCTGTGATCGGGGTGCTGGGTGCTCAGTACTCAGGGTGCTCAGTGCTCGGGGAGCTCGGTGCTCAGTACTCAGGGTGCTGGGTGCTCAGTACTCAGTGCTTGGTGTCCTGGGTGCTCCGTGCTTGGGGTGCTGGGTGATCAGCGCTCAGGGTGCTTAGTGCTCAGTACTCAGGGTGCTCAGTGCTCAGGGTGCTGGGTGCTCAGTACCCAGGGTTCTCGGTGCTCAGTACTCAGGGTGCTGGGTGCTCAGTGCTCAGGGTGCTGGGTGCTCAGTACTCGGGGTGCTCGGTGCTCAGTACTCAGGATGCTGGGTGCTCAGTGCTCGGGGTGCTCGATGCTCAGTAGGTTGGGTGCTCAGTACTCAGGGTGCTGGGTGCTCAGTGCTCAGGGTCCTGGGTGCTCAGTGCTCAGGGTGCTGGGTGCTCAGTGCTCAGAGTGCTTGATGCTCAGTACTCAGGGTGCAGGGTGCTCAGTGCTCGGGTTGCTAGGTGCTCAGTACTCAGGGTGCTCAGTACTCAGGGTGCTGTGTGCTCAGGGCTCGGGGTGCTGGGTGCTCAGTACTCAGGGTGCTGCGTGCTCAGTGCTCGGGTTGCTAGGTGCTCAGTGCTCAGGGTGCTGGGTGCTCAGTACTCGGGGTGCTCGGTGCTCAGTACTCAGGGTGCTGGGTGCTCAGTACTGAGGGTGCTGGGTGCTCAGTGCTCAGGGTGATCGGTGCTCAGTCCTCAGGGTGCTCAGTGCTCAGGGTGCTGGGTGCTCAGTACCCAGGGTTCTCGGTGCTCAGTACTCAGGGTGCTGGGTGCTCAGTGCTCAGGGTGCTGGGTGCTCAGTACTCGGGGTGCTGGGTGCTCAGTACTCAGGGTGCTGGGTGCTCAGTGCTCGGGGTGCTCGATGCTCAGTAGGTTGGGTGCTCAGTACTCAGGGTGCTGGGTGCTCAGTGCTCAGGGTCCTGGGTGCTCAGTGCTCAGGGTGCTGGGTGCTCAGTGCTCAGGGTGCTGGGTGCTCAGTGCTCGGGGTGCTAGGTGCTCAGTACTCAGGGTGCTCAGTACTCAGGGTGCTGTGTGCTCAGGGCTCGGAGTGCTGGGTGCTCAGTACTCAGGGTGCTGCGTGCTCAGTGCTCGGGTTGCTAGGTGCTCAGTGCTCAGGGTGCTGGGTGCTCAGTACTCGGGGTGCTCGGTGCTCAGTACTCAGGGTGCTGGGTGCTCAGTACTCAGGGTGCTGGGTGCTCAGTGCTCAGGGTGATCGGTGCTCAGTCCTCATGGTGCTCAGTACTCAGGGTGCTGGGTGCTCAGTACTCAGGGTGCTGGGTGCTCATTCTCGGGGTGCTGGGTGCTCAGTGCTCGGTGTGCTGTTTGCTCAGTACTCGGGGTGCTGGGTGCTCAGTGCTCAGCGTGCTGGGTGCTCAGTACTGAGGGTACTCGGTTCTCAGTACTCAGGGTGCTGGGTGCTAATTCTCGGGGTGCTGGGTTCTCAGTGCTCGGGGTGCTGGGTGCTCAGTGCTCGGGGTGCTCGGTGCTCAGTACTCAGGGTGCTGGGTGCTCAGTACTCGGGGTGCTTGGTGCTCAGTGCTCAGGGTGCTGGGTGCTCAGTGCCCGGGGAGCTGGGTGCTCAGTGCTCAGGGTGCTGGCTGCTCAGTGCTCAGGGTGCTGGGTGCTCAGTACTCAGGGTGCTCGGTGCTCAGTACTCAGGGTGCTCAGCGCTCAGTACTCAGCGTGCTGGGTGCTCAGTGCTCAGGGTCCTTGGTGCTCAGTACTCAGGGTGCTCAGTGCTCAGTACTCAGCGTGCTTTGTGCTCAGTGCTCAGGGTGCTGGGTGCTCAGTACTCAGGGTGCTGGGTGTTCAGTACTCACGGTGCTCGGTGCTCAGTACTCGGGGTGCTGGGTGGTCATTACTCAGGGTGCTGGGTGCTCAGTGCTCGGGGTGCTCGGTGCTCAGTACTCTTGGTTCTGGGTGCTCAGTACTCAGGGTGCTAGGTGCTCAGTGCTCGGGGTGCTCGGTGCTCAGTGCTCAGGATGCTCGGTGCTCAGTACTCTTGGTGCTCGGTGCTCAGTACTCAGGGTGCTGGGTGCTCAGTGCTCGGGGTGCTGGGTGCTCAGTACTCAGGGTGCTGGGTGCTCAGTACTCAGGGTGCTGGGTGCTCAGTACTCAGGGTGCTGCGTGCTCAGTGCTCAGGGTGCTGGGTGCTCAGTACTCAGGGTGCTGGGTGCTCAGTACTCAGGGTGCTGGGTGCTCAGTGCTCAGGGTGATCGGTGCTCAGTCCTCAGTGTGCTCAGTACTCAGGGTGCTGGGTGCTCAGTGCTCGGGGTGCTGGGTGCTCAGTGCTGAGGATGCTGTGTGCTCTGTGATCGGGGTGCTGGGTGCTCAGTACTCAGGGTGCTCAGTGCTCGGGGAGCTCGGTGCTCAGTACTCAGGGTGCTGGGTGCTCAGTACTCAGTGCTCGGGGTCCTGGGTGCTCCGTGCTTGGGGTGCTGGGTGCTCAGCACTCAGGGTGCTTAGTGCTCAGTACTCAGGGTGCTCAGTGCTCGGGGTGCTGGGTGCTCAGTACGCAGGGTTCTGGGTGCTCAGTACTCAGGGTGCTGGGTGCTCAGTGCTCAGGGTGCTGGGTGCTCAGTACTCGGGGTGCTCGGTGCTCAGTACTCAGGGTGCTGGGTGCTCAGTGCTCGGGGTGCTCGATGCTCAGTATGTTGGGTGCTGGGTGCTCAGTACTCAGGGTGCTGGGTGCTCAGTACTCAGGGTGCTGGGTGCTCAGTACTCAGGGTGCTGGGTGCTCAGTACTCAGGGTGCTGCGTGCTCAGTGCTCAGGGTGCTGGGTGCTCAGTACTCAGGGTGCTGGGTGCTCAGTACTCAGGGTGCTGGGTGCTCAGTGCTCAGGGTGATCGGTGCTCAGTCCTCAGTGTGCTCAGTACTCAGGGTGCTGGGTGCTCAGTGCTCGGGGTGCTGGGTGCTCAGTGCTGAGGGTGCTGTGTGCTCTGTGATCGGGGTGCTGGGTGCTCAGTACTCAGGGTGCTCAGTGCTCGGGGAGCTCGGTGCTCAGTACTCAGGGTGCTGGGTGCTCAGTACTCAGTGCTTGGTGTCCTGGGTGCTCCGTGCTTGGGGTGCTGGGTGATCAGCGCTCAGGGTGCTTAGTGCTCAGTACTCAGGGTGCTCAGTGCTCAGGGTGCTGGGTGCTCAGTACCCAGGGTTCTCGGTGCTCAGTACTCAGGGTGCTGGGTGCTCAGTGCTCAGGGTGCTGGGTGCTCAGTACTCGGGGTGCTCGGTGCTCAGTACTCAGGATGCTGGGTGCTCAGTGCTCGGGGTGCTCGATGCTCAGTAGGTTGGGTGCTCAGTACTCAGGGTGCTGGGTGCTCAGTGCTCAGGGTCCTGGGTGCTCAGTGCTCAGGGTGCTGGGTGCTCAGTGCTCAGAGTGCTTGATGCTCAGTACTCAGGGTGCAGGGTGCTCAGTGCTCGGGTTGCTAGGTGCTCAGTACTCAGGGTGCTCAGTACTCAGGGTGCTGTGTGCTCAGGGCTCGGGGTGCTGGGTGCTCAGTACTCAGGGTGCTGCGTGCTCAGTGCTCGGGTTGCTAGGTGCTCAGTGCTCAGGGTGCTGGGTGCTCAGTACTCGGGGTGCTCGGTGCTCAGTACTCAGGGTGCTGGGTGCTCAGTACTGAGGGTGCTGGGTGCTCAGTGCTCAGGGTGATCGGTGCTCAGTCCTCAGGGTGCTCAGTGCTCAGGGTGCTGGGTGCTCAGTACCCAGGGTTCTCGGTGCTCAGTACTCAGGGTGCTGGGTGCTCAGTGCTCAGGGTGCTGGGTGCTCAGTACTCGGGGTGCTCGGTGCTCAGTACTCAGGGTGCTGGGTGCTCAGTACTCAGGGTGCTGGGTGCTCATTCTCGGGGTGCTGGGTGCTCAGTGCTCGGTGTGCTGTTTGCTCAGTACTCGGGGTGCTGGGTGCTCAGTGCTCAGCGTGCTGGGTGCTCAGTACTGAGGGTACTCGGTTCTCAGTACTCAGGGTGCTGGGTGCTAATTCTCGGGGTGCTGGGTTCTCAGTGCTCGGGGTGCTGGGTGCTCAGTGCTCGGGGTGCTCGGTGCTCAGTAATCAGGGTGCTGGGTGCTCAGTACTCGGGGTGCTGGGTGCTCAGTGCTCAGGGTGCTGGGTGCTCAGTGCTCGGGGAGCTGGGTGCTCAGTGCTCAGGGTGCTGGCTGCTCAGTGCTCAGGGTGCTGGGTGCTCAGTACTCAGGGTGCTCGGTGCTCAGTACTCAGGGTGCTCAGCGCTCAGTACTCAGCGTGCTGGGTGCTCAGTGCTCAGGGTCCTTGGTGCTCAGTACTCAGGGTGCTCAGTGCTCAGTACTCAGCGTGCTTTGTGCTCAGTGCTCAGGGTGCTGGGTGCTCAGTACTCAGGGTGCTGGGTGCTCAGTACTCACGGTGCTCGGTGCTCAGTACTCGGGGTGCTGTGTGCTCATTACTCAGGGTGCTGGGTGCTCAGTGCTCGGGGTGCTCGGTGCTCAGTACTCTTGGTTCTGGGTGCTCAGTACTCAGGGTGCTAGGTGCTCAGTGCTCGGGGTGCTCGGTGCTCAGTGCTCAGGATGCTCGGTGCTCAGTACTCTTGGTGCTCGGTGCTCAGTACTCAGGGTGCTGGGTGCTCAGTGCTCGGGGTGCTGGGTGCTCAGTACTCAGGGTGCTGGGTGCTCAGTACTCAGGGTGCTGGGTGCTCAGTACTCAGGTTGCTGGGTGCTCAGTGCTTGGGGTGCTGGGTGCTCAGTGTTCAGGGTGCTGGGTGCTTAGTGCTCGGGGTGCTGGGTGCTCAGTACTCGGGGTGCTCAGTGCTCAGTACTCAGGGTGCTGGGTGCTCAGTACTCAGGGTGCTGCGTGCTCAGTGCTCAGGGTGCTGGGTGCTCAGTACTCAGGGTGCTGGGTGCTCAGTACTCAGGGTGCTGAGTGCTCAGTGCTCAGGGTGATCGGTGCTCAGTCCTCAGTGTGCTCAGTACTCAGGGTGCTGGGTGCTCAGTGCTCGGGGTGCTAGGTGCTCAGTGCTGAGGGTGCTGTGTGCTCTGTGATCGGGGTGCTGGGTGCTCAGTACTCAGGGTGCTCAGTGCTCGGGGAGCTCGGTGCTCAGTACTCAGGGTGCTGGGTGCTCAGTACTAAGTGCTGGGTGTCCTGGGTGCTCCGTGCTTGGGGTGCTGGGTGATCAGCGCTCAGGGTGCTTAGTGCTCAGTACTCAGGGTGCTCAGTGCGCGGGGTGCTGGGTGCTCAGTACTCAGGGTTCTCGGTGCTCAGTACTCAGGGTGCTGGGTGCTCAGTGCTCAGGGTGCTGGGTGCTCAGTACTCGGGGTGCTCGGTGCTCAGTACTCAGAATGCTGGGTGCTCAGTGCTCGGGGTGCTCGATGCTCAGTAGGTTGGGTGCTCAGTACTCAGGGTGCTGGGTGCTCAGTGCTCAGGGTCCTGGGTGCTCAGTGCTCAGGGTGCTGGGTGCTCAGTGCTCAGGGTGCTGGGTGCTCAGTGCTCGGGGTGCTAGGTGCTCAGTACTCAGGGTGCTCAGTACTCAGGGTGCTGTGTGCTCAGGGCTCGGAGTGCTGGGTGCTCAGTACTCAGGGTGCTGCGTGCTCAGTGCTCGGGTTGCTAGGTGCTCAGTGCTCAGGGTGCTGGGTGCTCAGTAATCGGGGTGCTCGGTGCTCAGTACTCAGGGTGCTGGGTGCTCAGTACTCAGGGTGCTGGGTGCTCAGTGCTCAGGGTGATCGGTGCTCAGTCCTCATGGTGCTCAGTACTCAGGGTGCTGGGTGCTCAGTACTCAGGGTGCTGGGTGCTCATTCTCGGGGTGCTGGGTGCTCAGTGCTCGGTGTGCTGTTTGCTCAGTACTCGGGGTGCTGGGTGCTCAGTGCTCAGCGTGCTGGGTGCTCAGTACTGAGGGTACTCGGTTCTCAGTACTCAGGGTGCTGGGTGCTAATTCTCGGGGTGCTGGGTTCTCAGTGCTCGGGGTGCTGGGTGCTCAGTGCTCGGGGTGCTCGGTGCTCAGTACTCAGGGTGCTGGGTGCTCAGTACTCAGGGTGCTGGGTGCTCAGTGCTCAGGGTGATCGGTGCTCAGTCCTCATGGTGCTCAGTACTCAGGGTGCTGGGTGCTCAGTACTCAGGGTGCTGGGTGCTCATTCTCGGGGTGCTGGGTGCTCAGTGCTCGGTGTGCTGTTTGCTCAGTACTCGGGGTGCTGGGTGCTCAGTGCTCAGCGTGCTGGGTGCTCAGTACTGAGGGTACTCGGTTCTCAGTACTCAGGGTGCTGGGTGCTAATTCTCGGGGTGCTGGGTTCTCAGTGCTCGGGGTGCTGGGTGCTCAGTGCTCGGGGTGCTCGGTGCTCAGTACTCAGGGTGCTGGGTGCTCAGTACTCGGGGTGCTTGGTGCTCAGTGCTCAGGGTGCTGGGTGCTCAGTGCCCGGGGAGCTGGGTGCTCAGTGCTCAGGGTGCTGGCTGCTCAGTGCTCAGGGTGCTGGGTGCTCAGTACTCAGGGTGCTCGGTGCTCAGTACTCAGGGTGCTCAGCGCTCAGTACTCAGCGTGCTGGGTGCTCAGTGCTCAGGGTCCTTGGTGCTCAGTACTCAGGGTGCTCAGTGCTCAGTACTCAGCGTGCTTTGTGCTCAGTGCTCAGGGTGCTGGGTGCTCAGTACTCAGGGTGCTGGGTGTTCAGTACTCACGGTGCTCGGTGCTCAGTACTCGGGGTGCTGGGTGGTCATTACACAGGGTGCTGGGTGCTCAGTGCTCGGGGTGCTCGGTGCTCAGTACTCTTGGTTCTGGGTGCTCAGTACTCAGGGTGCTAGGTGCTCAGTGCTCGGGGTGCTCGGTGCTCAGTGCTCAGGATGCTCGGTGCTCAGTACTCTTGGTGCTCGGTGCTCAGTACTCAGGGTGCTGGGTGCTCAGTGCTCGGGGTGCTGGGTGCTCAGTACTCAGGGTGCTGGGTGCTCAGTACTCAGGGTGCTGGGTGCTCAGTACTCAGGGTGCTGCGTGCTCAGTGCTCAGGGTGCTGGGTGCTCAGTACTCAGGGTGCTGGGTGCTCAGTACTCAGGGTGCTGGGTGCTCAGTGCTCAGGGTGATCGGTGCTCAGTCCTCAGTGTGCTCAGTACTCAGGGTGCTGGGTGCTCAGTGCTCGGGGTGCTGGGTGCTCAGTGCTGAGGATGCTGTGTGCTCTGTGATCGGGGTGCTGGGTGCTCAGTACTCAGGGTGCTCAGTGCTCGGGGAGCTCGGTGCTCAGTACTCAGGGTGCTGGGTGCTCAGTACTCAGTGCTCGGGGTCCTGGGTGCTCCGTGCTTGGGGTGCTGGGTGCTCAGCACTCAGGGTGCTTAGTGCTCAGTACTCAGGGTGCTCAGTGCTCGGGGTGCTGGGTGCTCAGTACGCAGGGTTCTGGGTGCTCAGTACTCAGGGTGCTGGGTGCTCAGTGCTCAGGGTGCTGGGTGCTCAGTACTCGGGGTGCTCGGTGCTCAGTACTCAGGGTGCTGGGTGCTCAGTGCTCGGGGTGCTCGATGCTCAGTATGTTGGGTGCTGGGTGCTCAGTACTCAGGGTGCTGGGTGCTCAGTACTCAGGGTGCTGGGTGCTCAGTACTCAGGGTGCTGGGTGCTCAGTACTCAGGGTGCTGCGTGCTCAGTGCTCAGGGTGCTGGGTGCTCAGTACTCAGGGTGCTGGGTGCTCAGTACTCAGGGTGCTGGGTGCTCAGTGCTCAGGGTGATCGGTGCTCAGTCCTCAGTGTGCTCAGTACTCAGGGTGCTGGGTGCTCAGTGCTCGGGGTGCTGGGTGCTCAGTGCTGAGGGTGCTGTGTGCTCTGTGATCGGGGTGCTGGGTGCTCAGTACTCAGGGTGCTCAGTGCTCGGGGAGCTCGGTGCTCAGTACTCAGGGTGCTGGGTGCTCAGTACTCAGTGCTTGGTGTCCTGGGTGCTCCGTGCTTGGGGTGCTGGGTGATCAGCGCTCAGGGTGCTTAGTGCTCAGTACTCAGGGTGCTCAGTGCTCAGGGTGCTGGGTGCTCAGTACCCAGGGTTCTCGGTGCTCAGTACTCAGGGTGCTGGGTGCTCAGTGCTCAGGGTGCTGGGTGCTCAGTACTCGGGGTGCTCGGTGCTCAGTACTCAGGATGCTGGGTGCTCAGTGCTCGGGGTGCTCGATGCTCAGTAGGTTGGGTGCTCAGTACTCAGGGTGCTGGGTGCTCAGTGCTCAGGGTCCTGGGTGCTCAGTGCTCAGGGTGCTGGGTGCTCAGTGCTCAGAGTGCTTGATGCTCAGTACTCAGGGTGCAGGGTGCTCAGTGCTCGGGTTGCTAGGTGCTCAGTACTCAGGGTGCTCAGTACTCAGGGTGCTGTGTGCTCAGGGCTCGGGGTGCTGGGTGCTCAGTACTCAGGGTGCTGCGTGCTCAGTGCTCGGGTTGCTAGGTGCTCAGTGCTCAGGGTGCTGGGTGCTCAGTACTCGGGGTGCTCGGTGCTCAGTACTCAGGGTGCTGGGTGCTCAGTACTGAGGGTGCTGGGTGCTCAGTGCTCAGGGTGATCGGTGCTCAGTCCTCAGGGTGCTCAGTGCTCAGGGTGCTGGGTGCTCAGTACCCAGGGTTCTCGGTGCTCAGTACTCAGGGTGCTGGGTGCTCAGTGCTCAGGGTGCTGGGTGCTCAGTACTCGGGGTGCTCGGTGCTCAGTACTCAGGGTGCTGGGTGCTCAGTACTCAGGGTGCTGGGTGCTCATTCTCGGGGTGCTGGGTGCTCAGTGCTCGGTGTGCTGTTTGCTCAGTACTCGGGGTGCTGGGTGCTCAGTGCTCAGCGTGCTGGGTGCTCAGTACTGAGGGTACTCGGTTCTCAGTACTCAGGGTGCTGGGTGCTAATTCTCGGGGTGCTGGGTTCTCAGTGCTCGGGGTGCTGGGTGCTCAGTGCTCGGGGTGCTCGGTGCTCAGTAATCAGGGTGCTGGGTGCTCAGTACTCGGGGTGCTGGGTGCTCAGTGCTCAGGGTGCTGGGTGCTCAGTGCTCGGGGAGCTGGGTGCTCAGTGCTCAGGGTGCTGGCTGCTCAGTGCTCAGGGTGCTGGGTGCTCAGTACTCAGGGTGCTCGGTGCTCAGTACTCAGGGTGCTCAGCGCTCAGTACTCAGCGTGCTGGGTGCTCAGTGCTCAGGGTCCTTGGTGCTCAGTACTCAGGGTGCTCAGTGCTCAGTACTCAGCGTGCTTTGTGCTCAGTGCTCAGGGTGCTGGGTGCTCAGTACTCAGGGTGCTGGGTGCTCAGTACTCACGGTGCTCGGTGCTCAGTACTCGGGGTGCTGTGTGCTCATTACTCAGGGTGCTGGGTGCTCAGTGCTCGGGGTGCTCGGTGCTCAGTACTCTTGGTTCTGGGTGCTCAGTACTCAGGGTGCTAGGTGCTCAGTGCTCGGGGTGCTCGGTGCTCAGTGCTCAGGATGCTCGGTGCTCAGTACTCTTGGTGCTCGGTGCTCAGTACTCAGGGTGCTGGGTGCTCAGTGCTCGGGGTGCTGGGTGCTCAGTACTCAGGGTGCTGGGTGCTCAGTACTCAGGGTGCTGGGTGCTCAGTACTCAGGTTGCTGGGTGCTCAGTGCTTGGGGTGCTGGGTGCTCAGTGTTCAGGGTGCTGGGTGCTTAGTGCTCGGGGTGCTGGGTGCTCAGTACTCGGGGTGCTCAGTGCTCAGTACTCAGGGTGCTGGGTGCTCAGTACTCAGGGTGCTGCGTGCTCAGTGCTCAGGGTGCTGGGTGCTCAGTACTCAGGGTGCTGGGTGCTCAGTACTCAGGGTGCTGAGTGCTCAGTGCTCAGGGTGATCGGTGCTCAGTCCTCAGTGTGCTCAGTACTCAGGGTGCTGGGTGCTCAGTGCTCGGGGTGCTAGGTGCTCAGTGCTGAGGGTGCTGTGTGCTCTGTGATCGGGGTGCTGGGTGCTCAGTACTCAGGGTGCTCAGTGCTCGGGGAGCTCGGTGCTCAGTACTCAGGGTGCTGGGTGCTCAGTACTAAGTGCTGGGTGTCCTGGGTGCTCCGTGCTTGGGGTGCTGGGTGATCAGCGCTCAGGGTGCTTAGTGCTCAGTACTCAGGGTGCTCAGTGCGCGGGGTGCTGGGTGCTCAGTACTCAGGGTTCTCGGTGCTCAGTACTCAGGGTGCTGGGTGCTCAGTGCTCAGGGTGCTGGGTGCTCAGTACTCGGGGTGCTCGGTGCTCAGTACTCAGAATGCTGGGTGCTCAGTGCTCGGGGTGCTCGATGCTCAGTAGGTTGGGTGCTCAGTACTCAGGGTGCTGGGTGCTCAGTGCTCAGGGTCCTGGGTGCTCAGTGCTCAGGGTGCTGGGTGCTCAGTGCTCAGGGTGCTGGGTGCTCAGTGCTCGGGGTGCTAGGTGCTCAGTACTCAGGGTGCTCAGTACTCAGGGTGCTGTGTGCTCAGGGCTCGGAGTGCTGGGTGCTCAGTACTCAGGGTGCTGCGTGCTCAGTGCTCGGGTTGCTAGGTGCTCAGTGCTCAGGGTGCTGGGTGCTCAGTAATCGGGGTGCTCGGTGCTCAGTACTCAGGGTGCTGGGTGCTCAGTACTCAGGGTGCTGGGTGCTCAGTGCTCAGGGTGATCGGTGCTCAGTCCTCATGGTGCTCAGTACTCAGGGTGCTGGGTGCTCAGTACTCAGGGTGCTGGGTGCTCATTCTCGGGGTGCTGGGTGCTCAGTGCTCGGTGTGCTGTTTGCTCAGTACTCGGGGTGCTGGGTGCTCAGTGCTCAGCGTGCTGGGTGCTCAGTACTGAGGGTACTCGGTTCTCAGTACTCAGGGTGCTGGGTGCTAATTCTCGGGGTGCTGGGTTCTCAGTGCTCGGGGTGCTGGGTGCTCAGTGCTCGGGGTGCTCGGTGCTCAGTACTCAGGGTGCTGGGTGCTCAGTACTCGGGGTGCTTGGTGCTCAGTGCTCAGGGTGCTGGGTGCTCAGTGCCCGGGGAGCTGGGTGCTCAGTGCTCAGGGTGCTGGCTGCTCAGTGCTCAGGGTGCTGGGTGCTCAGTACTCAGGGTGCTCGGTGCTCAGTACTCAGGGTGCTCAGCGCTCAGTACTCAGCGTGCTGGGTGCTCAGTGCTCAGGGTCCTTGGTGCTCAGTACTCAGGGTGCTCAGTGCTCAGTACTCAGCGTGCTTTGTGCTCAGTGCTCAGGGTGCTGGGTGCTCAGTACTCAGGGTGCTGGGTGCTCAGTACTCACGGTGCTCGGTGCTCAGTACTCGGGGTGCTGGGTGCTCATTACTCAGGGTGCTGGGTGCTCAGTGCTCGGGGTGCTCGGTGCTCAGTACTCTTGGTTCTGGGTGCTCAGTACTCAGGGTGCTAGGTGCTCAGTGCTCGGGGTGCTCGGTGCTCAGTGCTCAGGATGCTCGGTGCTCAGTACTCTTGGTGCTCGGTGCTCAGTACTCAGGGTGCTGGGTGCTCAGTGCTCGGGGTGCTGGGTGCTCAGTACTCAGGGTGCTGGGTGCTCAGTACTCAGTGTGCTGGGTGCTCAGTACTCATGTTGCTGGGTGCTCAGTGCTTGGGGTGCTGGGTGCTCAGTGTTCAGGGTGCTGGGTGCTTAGTGCTCGGGGTGCTCGATGCTCAGTACTCAGGGTGCTGGGTGCTCAGTGCTCGGGGTGCTCGATGCTCAGTACGTTGGGTGCTCAGTACTCAGGGTGCTGGGTGCTCAGTCCTCAGGGTGCTGGGTGCTCAGTGCTCAGGGTGCTGGGTGCTCAGTGCTCAGGGTGCTTGATGCTCAGTACTCATTGTGCAGGGTGCTCAGTGCTCAGGGTGCTGGGTGCTCAGTGCTCGGGGTGCTAGGTGCTCAGTACTCAGGGTGCTCAGTACTCAGGGTGCTGTGTGCTCAGGGCTCGGGGTGCTGGGTGCTCAGTACTCAGGGTGCTGCGTGCTCAGTGCTCGGGTTGCTAGGTGCTCAGTGCTCAGGGTGCTGGGTGCTCAGTACTCGGGGTGCTCGGTGCTCAGTACTCAGGGTGCTGGGTGCTCAGTACTCAGGGTGCTGGGTGCTCAGTGCTCAGCGTGATCGGTGCTCAGTCCTCAGGGTGCTCAGTACTCAGGGTGCTGGGTGCTCAGTACTCAGGGTGCTGGGTGCTCATTCTCGGGGTGCTGGGTGCTCAGTGCTCGGTGTGCTGTTTGCTCAGTACTCGGGGTGCTGGGTGCTCAGTGCTCAGCGTGCTGGGTGCTCAGTACTGAGGGTACTCGGTTCTCAGTACTCAGGGTGCTGGGTGCTAATTCTCGGGGTGCTGTGTTCTCAGTGCTCGGGGTGCTGGGTGCTCAGTGCTGAGGGTGCTGTGTGCTCTGTGATCGGGGTGCTGGGTGCTCAGTACTCAGGGTGCTCAGTGCTCGGGGTGCTCAGTACTCAGGGTGCTGGGTGCTCAGTACTCAGGTTGCTGGGTGCTCAGTGCTTGTGGTGCTGGGTGCTCAGTGTTCAGGGTGCTGGGTGCTTAGTGCTCGGGGTGCTCGATGCTCAGTACTCAGGGTGCTGGGTGCTCAGTACTCAGTGCTTGGTGTCCTGGGTGCTCCGTGCTTGGGGTGCTGGGTGATCAGCGCTCAGGGTGCTTAGTGCTCAGTACTCAGGGTGCTCAGTGCTCAGGGTGCTGTGTGCTCAGTACCCAGGGTTCTCGGTGCTCAGTACTCAGGGTGCTGGGTGCTCAGTGCTCAGGGTGCTGGGTGCTCAGTACTCGGGGTGCTCGGTGCTCAGTACTCAGGATGCTGGGTGCTCAGTGCTCGGGGTGCTCGATGCTCAGTAGGTTGGGTGCTCAGTACTCAGGGTGCTGGGTGCTCAGTGCTCAGGGTCCTGGGTGCTCAGTGCTCAGGGTGCTGGGTGCTCAGTGCTCAGGGTGCTTGATGCTCAGTACTCAGGGTGCAGGGTGCTCAGTGCTCAGGGTGCTGGGTGCTCAGTGCTCGGGGTGCTAGGTGCTCAGTACTCAGGGTGCTCAGTACTCAGGGTGCTGTGTGCTCAGGGCTCGGGGTGCTGGGTGCTCAGTACTCAGGGTGCTGCGTGCTCAGTGCTCGGGTTGCTAGGTGCTCAGAGCTCAGGGTGCTGGGTGCTCAGTACTCGGGGTGCTCGGTGCTCAGTACTCAGGGTGCTGGGTGCTCAGTACTGAGGGTGCTGGGTGCTCAGTGCTCAGGGTGATCGGTGCTCAGTCCTCAGGGTGCTCAGTACTCAGGGTGCTGGGTGCTCAGTACTCAGGGTGCTGGGTGCTCATTCTCGGGGTGCTGGGTGCTCAGTGCTCGGTGTGCTGTTTGCTCAGTACTCGGGGTGCTGGGTGCTCAGTGCTCAGCGTGCTGGGTGCTCAGTACTGAGGGTACTCGGTTCTCAGTACTCAGGGTGCTGGGTGCTAATTCTCGGGGTGCTGGGTTCTCAGTGCTCGGGGTGCTGGGTGCTCAGTGCTCGGGGTGCTCGGTGCTCAGTACTCAGGGTGCTGGGTGCTCAGTACTCGGGGTGCTGGGTGCTCAGTGCTCAGGGTGCTGGGTGCTCAGTGCTCGGGGAGCTGGGTGCTCAGTGCTCAGGGTGCTGGCTGCTCAGTGCTCAGGGTGCTGGGTGCTCAGTACTCAGGGTGCTCGGTGCTCAGTACTCAGGGTGCTCAGCGCTCAGTACTCAGCGTGCTGGGTGCTCAGTGCTCAGGGTCCTTGGTGCTCAGTACTCAGGGTGCTCAGTGCTCAGTACTCAGCGTGCTTTGTGCTCAGTGCTCAGGGTGCTGGGTGCTCAGTACTCAGGGTGCTGGGTGCTCAGTACTCACGGTGCTCGGTGCTCAGTACTCGGGGTGCTGGGTGCTCATTACTCAGGGTGCTGGGTGCTCAGTGCTCGGGGTGCTCGGTGCTCAGTACTCTTGGTTCTGGGTGCTCAGTACTCAGGGTGCTAGGTGCTCAGTGCTCGGGGTGCTCGGTGCTCAGTGCTCAGGATGCTCGGTGCTCAGTACTCTTGGTGCTCGGTGCTCAGTACTCAGGGTGCTGGGTGCTCAGTGCTCGGGGTGCTGGGTGCTCAGTACTCAGGGTGCTGGGTGCTCAGTACTCAGGGTGCTGGGTGCTCAGTACTCAGGTTGCTGGGTGCTCAGTGCTTGGGGTGCTGGGTGCTCAGTGTTCAGGGTGCTGGGTGCTTAGTGCTCGGGGTGCTGGGTGCTCAGTACTCGGGGTGCTCAGTGCTCAGTACTCAGGGTGCTGGGTGCTCAGTACTCAGGGTGCTGGGTTCTCAGTACTCAGGGTGCTGGGTGCTCAGTACTCAGGGTGCTGGGTGCTCAGTACTCAGGGTGCTGCGTGCTCAGTGCTCAGGGTGCTGGGTGCTCAGTACTCAGGGTGCTGGGTGCTCAGTACTCAGGGTGCTGGGTGCTCAGTGCTCAGGGTGATCGGTGCTCAGTCCTCAGTGTGCTCAGTACTCAGGGTGCTGGGTGCTCAGTGCTCGGGGTGCTAGGTGCTCAGTGCTGAGGGTGCTGTGTGCTCTGTGATCGGGGTGCTGGGTGCTCAGTACTCAGGGTGCTCAGTGCTCGGGGAGCTCGGTGCTCAGTACTCAGGGTGCTGGGTGCTCAGTACTAAGTGCTGGGTGTCCTGGGTGCTCCGTGCTTGGGGTGCTGGGTGATCAGCGCTCAGGGTGCTTAGTGCTCAGTACTCAGGGTGCTCAGTGCGCGGGGTGCTGGGTGCTCAGTACTCAGGGTTCTCGGTGCTCAGTACTCAGGGTGCTGGGTGCTCAGTGCTCAGGGTGCTGGGTGCTCAGTACTCGGGGTGCTCGGTGCTCAGTACTCAGAATGCTGGGTGCTCAGTGCTCGGGGTGCTCGATGCTCAGTAGGTTGGGTGCTCAGTACTCAGGGTGCTGGGTGCTCAGTGCTCAGGGTCCTGGGTGCTCAGTGCTCAGGGTGCTGGGTGCTCAGTGCTCAGGGTGCTGGGTGCTCAGTGCTCGGGGTGCTAGGTGCTCAGTACTCAGGGTGCTCAGTACTCAGGGTGCTGTGTGCTCAGGGCTCGGAGTGCTGGGTGCTCAGTACTCAGGGTGCTGCGTGCTCAGTGCTCGGGTTGCTAGGTGCTCAGTGCTCAGGGTGCTGGGTGCTCAGTACTCGGGGTGCTCGGTGCTCAGTACTCAGGGTGCTGGGTGCTCAGTACTCAGGGTGCTGGGTGCTCAGTGCTCAGGGTGATCGGTGCTCAGTCCTCATGGTGCTCAGTACTCAGGGTGCTGGGTGCTCAGTACTCAGGGTGCTGGGTGCTCATTCTCGGGGTGCTGGGTGCTCAGTGCTCGGTGTGCTGTTTGCTCAGTACTCGGGGTGCTGGGTGCTCAGTGCTCAGCGTGCTGGGTGCTCAGTACTGAGGGTACTCGGTTCTCAGTACTCAGGGTGCTGGGTGCTAATTCTCGGGGTGCTGGGTTCTCAGTGCTCGGGGTGCTGGGTGCTCAGTGCTCGGGGTGCTCGGTGCTCAGTACTCAGGGTGCTGGGTGCTCAGTACTCGGGGTGCTGGGTGCTCAGTGCTCAGGGTGCTGGGTGCTCAGTGCTCGGGGAGCTGGGTGCTCAGTGCTCAGGGTGCTGGCTGCTCAGTGCTCAGGGTGCTGGGTGCTCAGTACTCAGGGTGCTCGGTGCTCAGTACTCAGGGTGCTCAGCGCTCAGTACTCAGCGTGCTGGGTGCTCAGTGCTCAGGGTCCTTGGTGCTCATTACTCAGGGTGCTCAGTGCTCAGTACTCAGCGTGCTTTGTGCTCAGTGCTCAGGGTGCTGGGTGCTCAGTACTCAGGGTGCTGGGTGCTCAGTACTCACGGTGCTCGGTGCTCAGTACTCGGGGTGCTGGGTGCTCATTACTCAGGGTGCTGGGTGCTCAGTGCTCGGGGTGCTCGGTGCTCAGTACTCTTGGTTCTGGGTGCTCAGTACTCAGGGTGCTAGGTGCTCAGTGCTCGGGGTGCTCGGTGCTCAGTGCTCAGGATGCTCGGTGCTCAGTACTCTTGGTGCTCGGTGCTCAGTACTCAGGGTGCTGGGTGCTCAGTGCTCGGGGTGCTGGGTGCTCAGTACTCAGGGTGCTGGGTGCTCAGTACTCAGGGTGCTGGGTGCTCAGTACTCAGGATGCTGGGTGCTCAGTGCTTGGGGTGCTGGGTGCTCAGTGTTCAGGGTGCTGGGTGCTTAGTGCTCGGGGTGCTCGATGCTCAGTACTCAGGGTGCTGGGTGCTCAGTGCTCAGGGTGCTCGATGCTCAGTACGTTGGGTGCTCAGTACTCAGGGTGCTGGGTGCTCAGTCCTCAGGGTGCTGGGTGCTCAGTGCTCAGGGTGCTGGGTGCTCAGTGCTCAGGGTGCTTGATGCTCAGTACTCATTGTGCAGGGTGCTCAGTGCTCAGGGTGCTGGGTGCTCAGTGCTCGGGGTGCTAGGTGCTCAGTACTCAGGGTGCTCAGTACTCAGGGTGCTGTGTGCTCAGGGCTCGGGGTGCTGGGTGCTCAGTACTCAGGGTGCTGCGTGCTCAGTGCTCGGGTTGCTAGGTGCTCAGTGCTCAGGGTGCTGGGTGTTCAGTACTCGGGGTGCTCGGTGCTCAGTACTCAGGGTGCTGGGTGCTCAGTCCTCAGGGTGCTGGGTGCTCAGTGCTCAGCGTGATCGGTGCTCAGTCCTCAGGGTGCTCAGTACTCAGGGTGCTGGGAGCTCAGTACTCAGGGTGCTGGGTGCTCATTCTCGGGGTGCTGGGTGCTCAGTGCTCAGTGTGCTGTTTGCTCAGTACTCGGGGTGCTGGGTGCTCAGTGCTCAGCGTGCTGGGTGCTCAGTACTGAGGGTACTCGGTTCTCAGTACTCAGGGTGCTGGGTGCTAATTCTCGGGGTGCTGTGTTCTCAGTGCTCGGGGTGCTGGGTGCTCAGTGCTCGGGGTGCTCGGTGCTCAGTACTCAGGGTGCTGGGTGCTCAGTACTCGGGGTGCTGGGTGCTCAGTGCTGAGGGTGCTGGGTGCTCAGTGCTCGGGGAGCTGGGTGCTCAGTGCTCAGTGTGCTGGCTGCTCAGTGCTCAGGGTGCTGGGTGCTCAGTACTCAGGGTGCTCGGTGCTCAGTACTCAGGGTGCTCAGCGCTCAGTACTCAGCGTGCTGGGTGCTCAGTGCTCAGGGTCCTTGGTGCTCAGTACTCAGGATGCTGGGTACTCAGTGCTCAGGGTGCTCGATGCTCAGTAGGTTGGGTGCTCAGTACTCAGGGTGCTGGGTGCTCAGTGCTCAGGGTCCTGGGTGCTCAGTGCTCAGGGTGCTGGGTGCTCAGTGCTCAGGGTGCTTGATGCTCAGTACTCAGGGTGCAGGGTGCTCAGTGCTCAGGGTGCTGGGTGCTCAGTGCTCGGGGTGCTGGCTGCTCAGTACTCAGGGTGCTCAGTACTCAGGGTGCTGTGTGCTCAGGGCTCTGGGTGCTGGGTGCTCAGTACTCAGGGTGCTGCGTGCTCAGTGCTCGGGTTGCTAGGTGCTCAGTGCTCAGGGTGCTGGGTGCTCAGTACTCGGGGTGCTCGGTGCTCAGTACTCAGGGTGCTGGGTGCTCAGTACTGAGGGTGCTGGGTGCTCAGTGCTCAGGGTGATCGGTGCTCAGTCCTCAGGGTGCTCAGTACTCAGGGTGCTGGGTGCTCAGTACTCAGGGTGCTGGGTGCTCATTCTCGGGGTGCTGGGTGCTCAGTGCTCGGTGTGCTGTTTGCTCAGTACTCGGGGTGCTGGGTGCTCAGTGCTCAGCGTGCTGGGTGCTCAGTACTGAGGGTACTCAGTTCTCAGTACTCAGGGTGCTGGGTGCTAATTCTCGGGGTGCTGGGTTCTCAGTGCTCGGGGAGCTGGGTGCTCAGTGCTCATGGTGCTGGCTGCTCAGTGCTCAGGGTGCTGGTTGCTCAGTACTCAGGGTGCTCGGTGCTCAGTACTCAGGGTGCTCAGCGCTCAGTACTCAGCGTGTTGGGTGCTCAGTGCTCAGGGTCCTTGGTGCTCAGTACTCAGGGTGCTCAGTGCTCAGTACTCAGCGTGTTGGGTGCTCAGTGCTCAGGGTCCTTGGTGCTCAGTACTCAGGGTGCTCAGTGCTCAGTACTCAGCGTGCTTTGTGCTCAGTGCTCAGGGTGCTGGGTGCTCAGTACTCAGGGTGCTGGGTGCTCAGTACACACGGTGCTCGGTGCTCAGTACTCGGGGTGCTGGGTGCTCATTACTCAGGGTGCTGGGTGCTCAGTGCTCGGGGTGCTCGGTGCTCAGTACTCTTGGTTCTGGGTGCTCAGTACTCAGGGTGCTAGGTGCTCAGTGCTCGGGGTGCTCGGTGCTCAGTGCTCAGGATGCTCGGTGCTCAGTACTCTTGGTGCTCGGTGCTCAGTACTCAGGGTGCTGGGTGCTCAGTGCTCGGGGTGCTGGGTGCTCAGTACTCAGGGTGCTGGGTGCTCAGTACTCAGGGTGCTGGGTGCTCAGTACTCAGGTTGCTGGGTGCTCAGTGCTTGGGGTGCTGGGTGCTCAGTGTTCAGGGTGCTGGGTGCTTAGTGCTCGGGGTGCTGTGTGCTCAGTACTCGGGGTGCTCAGTGCTCAGTACTCAGGGTGCTGGGTGCTCAGTACTCAGGGTGCTGGGTGCTCAGTACTCAGGGTGCTGGGTGCTCAGTACTCAGGGTGCTGGGTGCTCAGTACTCAGGGTGCTGCGTGCTCAGTTCTCAGGGTGCTGGGTGCTCAGTACTCAGGGTGCTGGGTGCTCAGTACTCAGGGTGCTGGGTGCTCAGTACTCAGGGTGCTGGGTGCTCAGTACTCAGGGTGCTGGGTGCTCAGTACTCAGGGTGCTGGGTGCTCAGTACTCAGGGTGCTGCGTCCTCAGTGCTCAGGGTGCTGGGTGCTCAGTACTCAGGGTGCTGGGTGCTCAGTACTCAGGGTGCTGGGTGCTCAGTACTAAGTGCTGGGTGTCCTGGGTGCTCCGTGCTTGGGGTGCTGGGTGATCAGCGCTCAGGGTGCTTAGTGCTCAGTACTCAGGGTGCTCAGTGCTCAGGGTGCTGGGTGCTCAGTACTCAGGGTTCTCGGTGCTCAGTACTCAGGGTGCTGGGTGCTCAGTGCTCAGGGTGCTGGGTGCTCAGTACTCGGGGTGCTCGGTGCTCAGTACTCAGGATGCTGGGTGCTCAGTGCTCGGGGTGCTCGATGCTCAGTAGGTTGGGTGCTCAGTACTCAGGGTGCTGGGTGCTCAGTGCTCAGGGTCCTGGGTGCTCAGTGCTCAGGGTGCTGGGTGCTCAGTGCTCAGGGTGCTTGATGCTCAGTACTCAGGGTGCAGGGTGCTCAGTGCTCAGGGTGCTGGGTGCTCAGTGCTCGGGGTGCTAGGTGCTCAGTACTCAGGGTGCTCAGTACTCAGGGTGCTGTGTGCTCAGGGCTCGGAGTGCTGGGTGCTCAGTACTCAGGGTGCTGCGTGCTCAGTGCTCGGGTTGCTAGGTGCTCAGTGCTCAGGGTGCTGGGTGCTCAGTACTCGGGGTGCTCGGTGCTCAGTACTCAGGGTGCTGGGTGCTCAGTACTCAGGGTGCTGGGTGCTCAGTGCTCAGGGTGATCGGTGCTCAGTCCTCAGTGTGCTCAGTACTCAGGGTGCTGGGTGCTCAGTACTCAGGGTGCTGGGTGCTCATTCTCGGGGTGCTGGGTGCTCAGTGCTCGGTGTGCTGTTTGCTCAGGACTCGGGGTGCTGGGTGCTCAGTGCTCAGCGTGCTGGGTGCTCAGTACTGAGGGTACTCGGTTCTCAGTACTCAGGGTGCTGGGTGCTAATTCTCGGGGTGCTGGGTTCTCAGTGCTCGGGGTGCTGGGTGCTCAGTGCTCGGGGTGCTCGGTGCTCAGTACTCAGGGTGCTGGGTGCTCAGTACTCGGGGTGCTGGGTGCTCAGTGCTCAGGGTGCTGGGTGCTCAGTGCTCGGGGAGCTGGGTGCTCAGTGCTCAGTGTGCTGGGTGCTCAGTGCTCGGGGAGCTGGGTGCTCAGTGCTCAGGGTGCTGGCTGCTCAGTGCTCAGGGTGCTGGGTGCTCAGTACTCGGGGTGCTCGGTGCTCAGTACTCAGGGTGCTGGGTGCTCAGTACTCAGGGTGCTGGGTGCTCAGTGCTCAGGGTGATCGGTGCTCAGTCCTCAGTGTGCTCAGTACTCAGGGTGCGGGGTGCTCAGTGCTCGGGGTGCTGGGTGCTCAGTGCTGAGGGTGCTGGGTGCTCTGTGATCGGGGTGCTGGGTGCTCAGTACTCAGGGTGCTCAGTGCTCGGGGTGCTCGGTGCTCAGTACTCTTGGTGCTGGGTGCTCAGTGCTCAGGGTGCTGGGTGCTCAGTGCTCGGGGTGCTGGGTGCTCAGTACTCAGGGTGCTGGGTGCTCAGTACTCAGGGTCCTGGGTGCTCAGTGCTCGGAGTGCTCGGTGCTCAGTACTCAGGGTGCTGGGTGCTCAGTACTCAGGGTGCTGGGTGCTCAGTGCTCAGGATGCTGGGTGCTCATTACTCAGGGTGCTGGGTGCTCAGTGCTCAGGGTGCTGGGTGCTCAGTGCTCGGAGTGCTCGGTGCTCAGTACTCAGGGTGCTGGGTGCTCAGTACTCAGGGTGCTGGGTGCTCAGTGCTCAGGGTGATCGGTGCTCAGTCCTCAGGGTGCTCAGTACTCAGGGTGCTGGGTGCTCAGTGCTCGGGGTGCTGGGTGCTCAGTGCTGAGTGTGCTGGGTGCTCTGTGATCGGGGTGCTGGGTACTCAGTACTCAGGGTGCTCAGTGCTCGGGGATCTCGGTGCTCAGTACTCAGGGTGCTGGGTGCTCAGTACTCAGTGCTCGGGGTCCTGGGTGCTCCGTGCTTGGGGTGCTGGGTGCTCAGCGCTCAGGGTGCTTAGTGCTCAGTACTCAGGGTGCTCAGTGCTCAGTACTCTTGGTGCTGGGTGCTCAGTGCTCGGGGTGCTGGGTGCTCATTACTCAGGGTGCTGGGTGCTCAGTGCTCGGGGTGCTCGGTGCTCAGTACTCTTGGTGCTGGGTGCTCAGTACTCAGGGTGCTGGGTGCTCAGTGCTCAGGGTGCTCGGTGCTCAGTACTCAGGGTGCTGGGTGCTCAGTGCTCAGGGTGCTGGGTGCTCAGTACTCAGGGTGCTCAGTACTCAGTACTCAGGGTGCTGGGTGCTCAGTGCTTGGGGTGCTGGGTGCTCAGTGCTCAGGGTGCTGGGTGCTCAGTACTCAGGGTGCTGGGTGCTCAGTGCTCAGGGTGCTCAGTGCTCAGTACTCAGGGTGCTGGGTGCTCATTACTCAGGGTGCTGGGTGCTCAGTGCTCGGGGTGCTGGTTACTCAGTACTCACGGTGCTGGGTGCTCAGTACTCAGGGTGCTGGGTGCTCAGTGCTCAGGGTGCTGGGTGCTCAGTGCTCGGAGTGCTCGGTGCTCAGTACTCAGGGTGCTGGGTGCTCAGTACTCAGGGTGCTGGGTGCTCAGTGCTCAGGGTGATCGGTGCTCAGTCCTCAGGGTGCTCAGTACTCAGGGTGCTGGGTGCTCAGTGCTCGGGGTGCTGGGTGCTCAGTGCTGAGTGTGCTGGGTGCTCTGTGATCGGGGTGCTGGGTACTCAGTACTCAGGGTGCTCAGTGCTCGGGGATCTCGGTGCTCAGTACTCAGGGTGCTGGGTGCTCAGTACTCAGTGCTCGGGGTCCTGGGTGCTCCGTGCTTGGGGTGCTGGGTGCTCAGCGCTCAGGGTGCTTAGTGCTCAGTACTCAGGGTGCTCAGTGCTCAGTACTCTTGGTGCTGGGTGCTCAGTGCTCGGGGTGCTGGGTGCTCATTACTCAGGGTGCTGGGTGCTCAGTGCTCGGGGTGCTCGGTGCTCAGTACTCTTGGTGCTGGGTGCTCAGTACTCAGGGTGCTGGGTGCTCAGTGCTCAGGGTGCTCGGTGCTCAGTACTCAGGGTGCTGGGTGCTCAGTGCTCAGGGTGCTGGGTGCTCAGTACTCAGGGTGCTCAGTACTCAGTACTCAGGGTGCTGGGTGCTCAGTGCTTGGGGTGCTGGGTGCTCAGTGCTCAGGGTGCTGGGTGCTCAGTACTCAGGGTGCTGGGTGCTCAGTGCTCAGGGTGCTCAGTGCTCAGTACTCAGGGTGCTGGGTGCTCATTACTCAGGGTGCTGGGTGCTCAGTGCTCGGGGTGCTGGTTACTCAGTACTCACGGTGCTGGGTGCTCAGTACTCAGGGTGCTGGTTGCTCAGTGCTCAGTGTGCTCAGTGCTCAGTACTCAGGGTGCTGGGTGCTCAGTACTCAGGGTGCTGGGTGCTCAGTGCTCGGGGTGCCCGGTGCTCAATGCTCGGGGTGCTCGGTGCTCAGTACTCAGGGTGCTGGGTGCTCAGTACTCAGGGTGCTGGGTGCTCAGTGCTGAGTGCTCAGTGCTCGGGGTGCTGGATGCTCAGTGCTCGGGGTGCTGGGTGCTCAGTACTCAGGGTGCTCGGTGCTCAGTACTCAGGGTGCTGGGTGCTCAGTGCTCGGGGTGCTGGGTGCTCAGTACTCAGGGTGCTGGGTGCTCAGTGCTCGGGGTGCTCGATGCTCAGTACGTTGGGAGCTCAGTACTCAGGGTGCTGGGTGCTCAGTGCTTAGGGTGCTGGGTGCTCAGTGCTCAGGGTGCTGGGTGCTCTGTGCTCAGGGTGCTTGATGCTCAGTACTCAGGGTGCAGGGTGCTCAGTGCTCAGGGTGCTGGGTGCTCAGTGCTCGGGGTGCAAGGTGCTCAGTACTCAGGGTGCTCAGTACTCAGGGTGCTGGGTGCTCAGGGCTCGGGGTGCTGGGTGCTCAGTACTCAGGGTGCTGCGTGCTCAGTGCTCGGGGTGCTGGTTGCTCAGTGCTCAGGGTGCTGGGTGCTCAGTACTCGGGGTGCTCAGTGCTCAGTACTCAGGGTGCTGGGTGCTCAGTACTCAGGGTGCGGGGTGCTCAGTGCTCGGGGTGCTGGGTGCTCAGTGCTGAGGGTGCTGGGTGCTCTGTGATCGGGGTGCTGGGTGCTCAGTACTCAGGGTGCTCAGGGCTCGGGGAGCTCGGTGCTCAGTACTCAGGGTGCTGGGTGCTCAGTACTCAGTGCTCGGGGCCCTGGGTGCTCCGTGCTTGGGGTGCTGGGTGCTCAGCGCTCTGTGTGCTTAGTGCTCAGTACTCAGGGTGCTGGGTGCAAAGTACTCAGGGTGCTCAGTGCTCGGGGTGCTGGGTGCTCAGTACTCAGGGTGCTGGGTGCTCAGTACTCAGGGTGCTGGGTGCTCATTCTTGGGGTGCTGGGTGCTCAGTGCTCGGGGTGCTGTTAGCTCAGTACTCGGGGTGCTGGTTGCTCAGTGCTCAGGGTGCTGGGTGCTCAGTACTCAGGGTGCTCGGTTCTCAGTACTCAGGGTGCTGGGTGCTCATTCTCGGGGTGCTGGGTGCTCAGTGCTCGGGGTGCTGGGTGCTCAGTGCTCGGGGTGCTTGGTGCTCAGTACTCAGGGTGCTGGGTGCTCAGTACTCGGGGTGCTGGGTGCTCAGTGCTCAGGGTGCTGGGTGCTCAGTGCTCGGGGTGCTGGGTGCTCAGTACTCAGAATGCTGGGTGCTCAGTACTCAGGGTGCTGGGTGCTCAGTGCTCAGGGTGCTGGGTGCTCAGTGCTCGGAGTGCTCGGTGCTCAGTACTCAGGGTGCTGGGTGCTCAGTACTCAGGGTGCTGGGTGCTCAGTGTTCAGGGTGATTGGTGCTCAGTCCTCAGGGTGCTCAGTACTCCGGGTGCTCGGTGCTCAGTGCTCGGGGTGCTGGGTCCTCAGTGCTGAGTGTGCTGGGTGCTCTGTGATCGGGGTGCTGGGTGCTCAGTACTCAGGGTGCTCAGTGCTCGGGGAGCTCGGTGCTCAGTAGTCATGGTGCTGGGTGCTCAGGACTCAGTGCTCGGGGTCCTGGGTGCTCCGTGCTTGGGGTGCTGGGTGCTCAGCGCTCTGGGTGCTTAGTGCTCAGTACTCAGGGTGCTCAGTGCTCAGGGTGCTCAGTGCTCATTACTCAGGGTGCTGGGTGCTCAGTGCTCGGGGTGCTCGGTGCTCAGTACTCTTGGTGCTGGGTGCTCAGTACTCAGGGTGCTGGGTGCTCAGTGCTCGGGGTGCTCGGTGCTCAGTGCTCAGGATGCTCGGTGCTCAGTACTCTTGGTGCTGGGTGCTCAGTACTCAGGGTGCTGGGTGCTCAGTGCTCGGGGTGCTGGGTGCGCAGTCCTCAGGGTGCTGGGTGCTCAGTGCTTGGGGTGCTGGGTGCTCAGTGTTCAGGGTGCTGGGTGCTCAGTACTCAAGCTGCTGGGTGCTCAGTACTCAGGGTGCTGGGTGCTCAGTGCTTGGGGTGCTGGGTTCTCAGTGTTCAGGGTGCTGGCTGCTCAGTGCTCGGGGTGCTGGGTTCTCAGTACTCGGGGTGCTCGGTGCTCAGTACTCAGGGTGCTGGGTGCTCAGTACTCAGGGTGCTGGGTGCTCAGTACTCAGGGTGCTGGGTGCTCAGTACTCAGGGTGCTGGGTGCTCAGTGCAGAGGGTGCTGGGTGCTCAGTACTCAAGGTGCTGGGTGCTCAGTACTCAGGGTGCTGGGTGCTCAGTGCTCAGGGTGATCGGTGCTCAGTCCTCAGTGTGCTCAGTACTCAGGGTGCTGGGTGCTCAGTGCTCGGGGTGCTGGGTGCTCAGTGCTGAGGGTGCTGTGTGCTCTGTGATCGGGGTGCTGGGTGCTCAGTACTCAGTGCTCGGGGTCCTGGGTGCTCCGTGCTTGGGGTGCTGGGTGCTCAGCGCTCAGGGTGCTTAGTGCTCAGTACTCAGGGTGCTCAGTGCTCGGGGTGCTGGGTGCTCAGTACTCAGGGTTCTGGGTGCTCAGTACTCAGGGTGCAGGGTGCTCAGTGCTCAGGGTGCTGGGTGCTCAGTACTCGGGGTGCTCGGTGCTCAGTACACAGGGTGCTGGGTGCTCAGTACTCAGGGTGCTGGGTGCTCATGACTCAGGGTGCTCGGTGCTCAGTACTCAGGGTGCTGGGTGCTCAGTGCTCAGGGTGCTGGGTGCTAAGTACTCTGGGTGCTGGGTGCTCAGTACTCAGGGTGCTGGGTGCTCAGTGCTCAGGGTGCTGGGTGCTCAGTACTCAGGGTGCTGGGTGCTCAGTACTCTGGATGCTGGGTGCTCAGTGCTCGGGGTGCTCGGTGCTCAGTGCTCAGGATGCTCGGTGCTCAGTACTCTTGCTGCTGGGTGCTCAGTACTCAGGGTGCTGTGTGCTCAGTACTCAGGGTGCTCGGTGCTCAGTACTCAGGGTGCTGGGTGCTCAGTGCTCAGGGTGCTGGGTGCTCAGTACTCAGGGTGCTCAGTACTCAGTACTCAGGGTGCTGGGTGCTCAGTGCTTGGGGTGCTGGGTGCTCAGTGCTCAGGGTGCTGGGTGCTCAGTGCTCGGGGTGCTGGGTGCTCAGTACTCGGGGTGCTGGGTGCTCAGTGCTCGGGGTGCTGGGTGCTCAGTGCTTGGGGTGCTGGGTGCTCAGTGCTCAGGGTGCTGGGTGCTCAGTGCTCGGGGTGCTGGGTGCTCAGTACTCGGGGTGCTGGGTGCTCAGTGCTCGGGGTGCTGGGTGCTAAGTACTCAGGGTGCTCAGTGCTCGGGGAGCTCGGTGCTCAGTACTCAGGGTGCTGGGTGCTCAGTACTCAGTGCTCGGGGTCCTGGGTGCTCCGTGCTTGGGGTGCTGGGTGCTCAGCGCTCTGGGTGCTTAGTGCTCAGTACTCAGCTTGCTGGGTGCAAAGTACTCAGGGTGCTCAGTGCTCGGGGTGCTGGGTGCTCAGTGCTCGGGGTGCTGGGTGCTCAGTACTCAGGGTGCTGGGTGCTCAGTGCTCAGGGTGCTGGGTGCTCAGTACTCAGGGTGCTGGGTGCTTAGTGCTCAGGGTGCTGGGTGCTCAGTACTCAGGGTGCTGGGTGCTCAGTGCTCAGGGTGCTGGGTGCTCAGTGCTCGGAGTGCTCGGTGCTCAGTACTCAGGGTGCTGGGTGCTCAGTACTCAGGGTGCTGGGTGCTCAGTGCTCAGGGTGATCGGTGCTCAGTCCTCAGTGTGCTCAGTACTCAGGGTGCTGGGTGCTCAGTGCTCGGGGTGCTGGGTGCTCAGTGCTGAGGGTGCTGTGTGCTCTGTGATCGGGGTGCTGGGTGCTCAGTACTCAGGGTGCTCAGTGCTCGGGGAGCTCGGTGCTCAGTACTCAGGGTGCTGGGTGCTCAGTACTCAGTGCTCGGGGTCCTGGGTGCTCCGTGCTTGGGGTGCTGGGTGCTCAGCGCTCAGGGTGCTTATTGCTCAGTACTCAGGGTGCTCAGTGCTCGGGGTGCTGGGTGCTCAGTACTCAGGGTTCTGGGTGCTCAGTACTCAGGGTGCTGGGTGCTCAGTGCTCAGGGTGCTGGGTGCTCAGTACTCGGGGTGCTCGGTGCTCAGTACACAGGGTGCTGGGTGCTCAGTACTCAGGGTGCTGGGTGCTCAGTACTCAGGGTGCTGGGTGCTCAGTGCTCAGGGTGCTGGGTGCTCAGTACTCACGGTGCTGGGTGCTCAGTTCTCAGGGTGATGGGTGCTCAGTACTCAGGGTGCTCAGTACTCATGGTGCTGGGTGCTCAGTGCTCGGGGTGCTGGGTGCTCATTACTCAGGGTGCTCAGTACTCAGGGTGCTGGGTGCTCAGTGCTCGGGTTGCTGGGTGCTCAGTGCTCAGGGTGCTGGGTGCTCAGTCCTCAGGGTGCTCAGTGCTCAGGGTGCTGGGTGCTCAGTGCTCGGGGTGCTCGGTGTTCAGTACTCAGGGTGCTGAGTGCTCAGTACTCAGGGTGCTGGGTGCTCAGTACTCAGGGTGCTGGGTGCTCAGTGCTCGGGGTGCAGGGTGCTCAGTGCTCAGGGTGCTGGCTGCTCAGTGCTCAGGGTGCGGGGTGCTCAGTACTCAGGGTGCTCGGTGCTCAGTACTCAGGGTGCTCAGCGCTCAGTACTCAGCGTGCTGGGTGCTCAGTGCTCAGGGTCCTTGGTGCTCAGTACTCAGGGTGCTCAGTGCTCAGTTCTCAGCGTGCTTTGTGCTCAGTGCTCAGGGTGCTGGGTGCTCAGTACTCAGGGTGCTGGGTGCTCAGTAGTCACGGTGCTGGGTGCTCAGTACTCGGGGTGCTGGGTGCTCGTTACTCAGGGTGCTGTGTGCTCAGTGCTCGGGGTGCTCGGTGCTCAGTACTCTTGGTGCTGGGTGCTCAGTGCTCAGGGTGCTGGGTGTTCAGTGCTCGGGGTGCTGGGTGCTCAGTACTCAGGGTGCTGGGTGCTCAGTACTCAGGGTGCTGGGTGCTCAGTACTCAGGATGCTGGGTGCTCAGTACTCAGGGTGCTGGGTGCTCAGTACTCAGGGTGCTGGGTGCTCAGTACTCAGGGTGCTGGGTGCTCAGTACTCAGGGTGCTGGGTGCTCAGTGCTCAGGGTGCTGGGTGTTCAGTGCTCGGAGTGCTCGGTGCTCAGTACTCAGGGTGCTGGGTGCTCAGTACTCAGGGTGCTGGGTGCTCAGTGCTCAGGGTGATCGGTGCTCAGTCCTCAGGGTGCTCAGTACTCAGGGTGCTGGGTGCTCAGTGCTCGGGGTGCTGGGTGCTCAGTGCTGAGAATGCTGGGTGCTCTGTGATCGGGGTGCTGGGTACTCAGTACTCAGGGTGCTCAGTGCTTGGGGAGCTCGGTGCTCAGTACTCAGGGTTCTGGGTGCTCAGTACTCACGGTGCTGGGTGCTCAGTACTCGGGGTGGTGGGTGCTCATTACTCAGGGTGCTCGGTGCTCAGTACTCTTGGTGCTGGGTGCTCAGTACTCAGGGTGCTGGGTGCTCAGTACTCAGGGTGCTGGGTGCTCAGTACTCAGGGTGCTGGGTGCTCAGTGCTCAGCGTGCTGGGTGCTCAATGCTCGGAGTGCTCGGTGCTCAGTACTCAGGGTGCTGGGTGCTCAGTACTCAGGGTGCTGGGTGCTCAGTGTTCAGGGTGATCGGTGCTCAGTCCTCAGGGTGCTCAGTACTCAGGGTGCTTGGTGCTCAGTGCTCGGGGTGCTGGGTCCTCAGTGCTGAGTGTGCTGGGTGCTCTGTGATCGGGGTGCTGGGTGCTCAGTACTCAGGGTGCTCAGTGCTCGGGGAGCTCGGTGCTCAGTACTCAGGGTGCTGGGTGCTCAGTACTCAGGATGCTGGGTGCTCAGTACTCAGGGTGCTCAGTGCTCGGGGTGCTGCGTGCTCAGTACTCAGGGTGCTGTGTGCTCAGTACTCAGGGTGCTGGGTGCTCAGTGCTCAGGGTGCTTGGTGCTCAGTACTCGGGGTGCTCGGTGCTCAGTACTCAGGGTGCTGGGTGCTCAGTACTCAGGGTGCTGGGTGCTCAGTACTCAGGGTGCTCGGTGCTCAGTACTCAGGGTGCTGGGTGCTCAGTGCTCAGGTTGCTGGGTGGTAAGTTCTCAGTGTGCTGGGTGCTCAGTACTCAGGGTGCTGGGTGCTCAGTGCTCAGGGTGCTGGGTGCTCAGTACTCAGGGTGCTGGGTGCTCAGTGCTCAGGGTGCTGGGTGCTCAGTACTCAGGGTGCTCAGTACTCAGGGTGCTGGGTGCTCAGTTCTCAGGGTGCTCAGTACTCAGGGTCCTGGGTGCTCAGTGCTCGGGGTGCTGGGTGGTCAGTACTCAGGGTGCTAAGTACTCAGGGTGCTGGGTGCTCAGTGCTCGGGTTGCTCGGTGCTCAGTGCTCAGGGTGATCGGTGCTCAGTACTCAGGATGCTGGGTGCTCAGTACTCAGCGTGCTGGGTGCTCAGTCCTCAGGGTGCTCAGTACTCAGCGTGCTGGGTGCTCAGTGCTCAGGGTCCTTGGTGTTCAGTACTCAGGGTGCTCAGTGCTCAGTACTCAGCGTGCTTTGTGCTCAGTGCTCAGGGTGCTGGGTGCTCAGTACTCAGGGTGCTGGGTGCTCAGTACTCACGGTGCTGGGTGCTCAGTACTCAGGGTGCTGGGTGCTCATTACTCAGGGTGCTGGGTGCTCAGTGCTCAGGGTGCTCGGTGCTCAGTACTCTTGGGGCTGGGTGCTCAGTACTCAGGATGCTGGGTGCTCAGTGCTCGGGGTGCTCGGTGCTCAGTGCTCAGGATGCTCGGTGCTCAGTACTCTTGCTGCTGGGTGCTCAGTACTCAGGGTGCTGTGTGCTCAGTACTCAGGGTGCTCGGTGCTCAGTACTCAGGGTGCTAGGTGCTCAGTGCTCAGGGTGCTGGGTGCTCAGTACTCAGGGTGCTCAGTACTCAGTACTCAGCGTGCTGGGTGCTCAGTGCTTGGGGTGCTGGGTGCTCAGTGCTCAGGGTGCTGGGTGCTCAGTGCTCGGGGTGCTGGGTGCTCAGTACTCGGGGTGCTGGGTGCTCAGTGCTCGGGGTGCTGGGTGCTCAGTGATTGGGGTGCTGGGTGCTCAGTGCTCAGGGTGCTGGGTGCTCAGTGCTCGGGGTGCTGGGTGCTCAGTACTCGGGGTGCTGGGTGCTCAGTGCTCGGGGTGCTGGGTGCTAAGTACTCAGGGTGCTCAGTGCTCGGGGAGCTCGGTGCTCAGTACTCAGGGTGCTGGGTGCTCAGTACTCAGTGCTCGGGGTCCTGGGTGCTCCGTGCTTGGGGTGCTGGGTGCTCAGCGCTCTGGGTGCTTAGTGCTCAGTACTCAGGGTGCTGGGTGCAAAGTACTCAGGGTGCTCAGTGCTCGGGGTGCTGGGTGCTCAGTGCTCGGGGTGCTGGGTGCTCAGTACTCGGGGTGGTGGGTGCTCATTACTCAGGGTGCTCGGTGCTCAGTACTCTTGGTGCTGGGTGCTCAGTACTCAGGGTGCTGGGTGCTCAGTACTCAGGGTGCTGGGTGCTCAGTACTCAGGGTGCTGGGTGCTCAGTGCTCAGCGTGCTGGGTGCTCAATGCTCGGAGTGCTCGGTGCTCAGTACTCAGGGTGCTGGGTGCTCAGTACTCAGGGTGCTGGGTGCTCAGTGTTCAGGGTGATCGGTGCTCAGTCCTCAGGGTGCTCAGTACTCAGGGTGCTTGGTGCTCAGTGCTCGGGGTGCTGGGTCCTCAGTGCTGAGTGTGCTGGGTGCTCTGTGATCGGGGTGCTGGGTGCTCAGTACTCAGGGTGCTCAGTGCTCGGGGAGCTCGGTGCTCAGTACTCAGGGTGCTGGGTGCTCAGTACTCAGGATGCTGGGTGCTCAGTACTCAGGGTGCTCAGTGCTCGGGGTGCTGCGTGCTCAGTACTCAGGGTGCTGTGTGCTCAGTACTCAGGGTGCTGGGTGCTCAGTGCTCAGGGTGCTTGGTGCTCAGTACTCGGGGTGCTCGGTGCTCAGTACTCAGGGTGCTGGGTGCTCAGTACTCAGGGTGCTGGGTGCTCAGTACTCAGGGTGCTCGGTGCTCAGTACTCAGGGTGCTGGGTGCTCAGTGCTCAGGGTGCTGGGTGGTAAGTTCTCAGTGTGCTGGGTGCTCAGTACTCAGGGTGCTGGGTGCTCAGTGCTCAGGGTGCTGGGTGCTCAGTACTCAGGGTGCTGGGTGCTCAGTGCTCAGGGTGCTGGGTGCTCAGTACTCAGGGTGCTCAGTACTCAGGGTGCTGGGTGCTCAGTACTCAGGGTGCTCAGTACTCAGGGTCCTGGGTGCTCAGTGCTCGGGGTGCTGGGTGGTCAGTACTCAGGGTGCTAAGTACTCAGGGTGCTGGGTGCTCAGTGCTCGGGTTGCTCGGTGCTCAGTGCTCAGGGTGATCGGTGCTCAGTACTCAGGATGCTGGGTGCTCAGTACTCAGCGTGCTGGGTGCTCAGTCCTCAGGGTGCTCAGTACTCAGCGTGCTGGGTGCTCAGTGCTCAGGGTCCTTGGTGTTCAGTACTCAGGGTGCTCAGTGCTCAGTACTCAGCGTGCTTTGTGCTCAGTGCTCAGGGTGCTGGGTGCTCAGTACTCAGGGTGCTGGGTGCTCAGTACTCACGGTGCTGGGTGCTCAGTACTCAGGGTGCTGGGTGCTCATTACTCAGGGTGCTGGGTGCTCAGTGCTCAGGGTGCTCGGTGCTCAGTACTCTTGGGGCTGGGTGCTCAGTACTCAGGATGCTGGGTGCTCAGTGCTCGGGGTGCTCGGTGCTCAGTGCTCAGGATGCTCGGTGCTCAGTACTCTTGCTGCTGGGTGCTCAGTACTCAGGGTGCTGTGTGCTCAGTACTCAGGGTGCTCGGTGCTCAGTACTCAGGGTGCTAGGTGCTCAGTGCTCAGGGTGCTGGGTGCTCAGTACTCAGGGTGCTCAGTACTCAGTACTCAGCGTGCTGGGTGCTCAGTGCTTGGGGTGCTGGGTGCTCAGTGCTCAGGGTGCTGGGTGCTCAGTGCTCGGGGTGCTGGGTGCTCAGTACTCGGGGTGCTGGGTGCTCAGTGCTCGGGGTGCTGGGTGCTCAGTGCTTGGGGTGCTGGGTGCTCAGTGCTCAGGGTGCTGGGTGCTCAGTGCTCGGGGTGCTGGGTGCTCAGTACTCGGGGTGCTGGGTGCTCAGTGCTCGGGGTGCTGGGTGCTAAGTACTCAGGGTGCTCAGTGCTCGGGGAGCTCGGTGCTCAGTACTCAGGGTGCTGGGTGCTCAGTACTCAGTGCTCGGGGTCCTGGGTGCTCCGTGCTTGGGGTGCTGGGTGCTCAGCGCTCTGGGTGCTTAGTGCTCAGTACTCAGGGTGCTGGGTGCAAAGTACTCAGGGTGCTCAGTGCTCGGGGTGCTGGGTGCTCAGTGCTCGGGGTGCTGGGTGCTCAGTACTCAGGGTGCTGGGTGCTCAGTGCTCAGGGTGCTGGGTGCTCAGTACTCAGGGTGCTGGGTGCTCAGTGCTCAGGGTGCTGGGTGCTCAGTACTCAGGGTGCTGGGTGCTCAGTGCTCAGGGTGCTGGGTGCTCAGTGCTCGGAGTGCTCGGTGCTCAGTACTCAGGGTGCTGGGTGCTCAGTACTCAGGGTGCTGGGTGCTCAGTGCTCAGGGTGATCGGTGCTCAGTCCTCAGTGTGCTCAGTACTCAGGGTGCTGGGTGCTCAGTGCTCGGGGTGCTGGGTGCTCAGTGCTGAGGGTGCTGTGTGCTCTGTGATCGGGGTGCTGGGTGCTCAGTACTCAGGGTGCTCAGTGCTCGGGGAGCTCGGTGCTCAGTACTCAGGGTGCTGGGTGCTCAGTACTCAGTGCTCGGGGTCCTGGGTGCTCCGTGCTTGGGGTGCTGGGTGCTCAGCGCTCAGGGTGCTTAGTGCTCAGTACTCAGGGTGCTCAGTGCTCGGGGTGCTGGGTGCTCAGTACTCAGGGTTCTGGGTGCTCAGTACTCAGGGTGCTGGGTGCTCAGTGCTCAGGGTGCTGGGTGCTCAGTACTCGGGGTGCTCGGTGCTCAGTACACAGGGTGCTGGGTGCTCAGTACTCAGGGTGCTGGGTGCTCAGTGCTCAGGGTGCTGGGTGCTCAGTACTCACGGTGCTGGGTGCTCAGTTCTCAGGGTGATGGGTGCTCAGTACTCAGGGTGCTCAGTACTCAGGGTGCTGGGTGCTCAGTGCTCGGGGTGCTGGGTGCTCATTACTCAGGGTGCTCAGTACTCAGGGTGCTGGGTGCTCAGTGCTCGGGTTGCTGGGTGCTCAGTGCTCAGGGTGCTGGGTGCTCAGTCCTCAGGGTGCTCAGTGCTCAGGGTGCTGGGTGCTCAGTGCTCGGGGTGCTCGGTGTTCAGTACTCAGGGTGCTGAGTGCTCAGTACTCAGGGTGCTGGGTGCTCAGTACTCAGGGTGCTGGGTGCTCAGTGCTCGGGGTGCTGGGTGCTCAGTGCTCAGGGTGCTGGCTGCTCAGTGCTCAGGGTGCGGGGTGCTCAGTACTCAGGGTGCTCGGTGCTCAGTACTCAGGGTGCTCAGCGCTCAGTACTCAGCGTGCTGGGTGCTCAGTGCTCAGGGTCCTTGGTGCTCAGTACTCAGGGTGCTCAGTGCTCAGTTCTCAGCGTGCTTTGTGCTCAGTGCTCAGGGTGCTGGGTGCTCAGTACTCAGGGTGCTGGGTGCTCAGTAGTCACGGTGCTGGGTGCTCAGTACTCGGGGTGCTGGGTGCTCGTTACTCAGGGTGCTGTGTGCTCAGTGCTCGGGGTGCTCGGTGCTCAGTACTCTTGGTGCTGGGTGCTCAGTGCTCAGGGTGCTGGGTGTTCAGTGCTCGGGGTGCTGGGTGCTCAGTACTCAGGGTGCTGGGTGCTCAGTACTCAGGATGCTGGGTGCTCAGTATTCAGGGTGCTGGGTGCTCAGTACTCAGGGTGCTGGGTGCTCAGTACTCAGGGTGCTGGGTGCTCAGTACTCAGGGTGCTGGGTGCTCAGTGCTCAGGGTGCTGGGTGTTCAGTGCTCGGAGTGCTCGGTGCTCAGTACTCAGGGTGCTGGGTGCTCAGTACTCAGGGTGCTGGGTGCTCAGTGCTCAGGGTGATCGGTGCTCAGTCCTCAGGGTGCTCAGTACTCAGGGTGCTGTGTGCTCAGTGCTCGGGGTGCTGGGTGCTCAGTGCTGAGTGTGCTGGGTGCTCTGTGATCGGGGTGCTGGGTACTCAGTACTCAGGGTGCTCAGTGCTCGGGGAGCTCGGTGCTCAGTACTCAGGGTGCTGGGTGCTCAGTACTCACGGTGCTGGGTGCTCAGTACTCGGGGTGGTGGGTGCTCATTACTCAGGGTGCTCGGTGCTCAGTACTCTTGGTGCTGGGTGCTCAGTACTCAGGGTGCTGGGTGCTCAGTACTCAGGGTGCTGGGTGCTCAGTACTCAGGGTGCTGGGTGCTCAGTGCTCAGGGTGCTGGGTGCTCAATGCTCGGAGTGCTCGGTGCTCAGTACTCAGGGTGCTGGGTGCTCAGTACTCAGGGTGCTGGGTGCTCAGTGTTCAGGGTGATCGGTGCTCAGTCCTCAGGGTGCTCAGTACTCAGGGTGCTTGGTGCTCAGTGCTCGGGGTGCTGGGTCCTCAGTGCTGAGTGTGCTGGGTGCTCTGTGATCGGGGTGCTGGGTGCTCAGTACTCAGGGTGCTCAGTGCTCGGGGAGCTCGGTGCTCAGTACTCAGGGTGCTGGGTGCTCAGTACTCAGGGTGCTGGGTGCTCAGTACTCAGGGTGCTCAACTGCTCGGGGTGCTGCGTGCTCAGTACTCAGGGTGCTGGGTGCTCAGTACTCAGGGTGCTGGGTGCTCAGTGCTCAGGGTGCTTGGTGCTCAGTACTCGGGGTGCTCGGTGCTCAGTACTCAGGGTGCTGGGTGCTCAGTACTCAGGGTGCTGGGTGCTCAGTACTCAGGGTGCTCGGTGCTCAGTACTCAGGGTGCTGGGTGCTCAGTGCTCAGGGTGCTGGGTGGTAAGTTCTCAGTGTGCTGGGTGCTCAGTACTCAGGGTGCTGGGTGCTCAGTGCTCAGGGTGCTGGGTGCTCAGTACTCAGGGTGCTGGGTGCTCAGTGCTCAGGGTGCTGGGTGCTCAGTACTCAGGGTGCTCAGTACTCAGGGTGCTGGGTGCTCAGTACTCAGGGTGCTCAGTACTCAGGGTCCTGGGTGCTCAGTGCTCGGGGTGCTTGGTGGTCAGTACTCAGGGTGCTAAGTACTCAGGGTGCTGGGTGCTCAGTGCTCGGGTTGCTCGGTGCTCAGTGCTCAGGGTGATCGGTGCTCAGTACTCAGGATGCTGGGTGCTCAGTACTCAGCGTGCTGGGTGCTCAGTCCTCAGGGTGCTCAGTGCTCAGGGTGCTGGGTGCTCAGTGTTCGGGGTGCTCGGTGCTCAGTACTCAGGGTGCTGAGTGCTCAGTACTCATGGTGCTGGGTGCTCATTACTCAGGGTGCTGGGTGCTCAGTGCTCGGGGAGCTGGGTGCTCAGTGCTCAGGGTGCTGGCTGCTCAGTGCTCAGGGTGCTGGGTGCTCAGTACTCAGGGTGCTCGGTGCTCAGTACTCAGGGTGCTCAGCGCTCAGTACTCAGCGTGCTGGGTGCTCAGTGCTCAGGGTCCTTGGTGTTCAGTACTCAGGGTGCTCAGTGCTCAGTACTCAGCGTGCTTTGTGCTCAGTGCTCAGGGTGCTGGGTGCTCAGTACTCAGGGTGCTGGGTGCTCAGTGCTCGGGGTGCTCGGTGCTCAGTACTCTTGGGGCTGGGTGCTCAGTACTCAGGATGCTGGGTGCTCAGTGCTCGGGGTGCTCGGTGCTCAGTGCTCAGGATGCTCGGTGCTCAGTACTCTTGCTGCTGGGTGCTCAGTACTCAGGGTGCTGTGTGCTCAGTACTCAGGGTGCTCGGTGCTCAGTACTCAGGGTGCTGGGTGCTCAGTGCTCAGGGTGCTGGGTGCTCAGTACTCAGGGTGCTCAGTACTCAGTACTCAGCGTGCTGGGTGCTCAGTGCTTGGGGTGCTGGGTGCTCAGTGCTCAGGGTGCTGGGTGCTCAGTGCTCGGGGTGCTGGGTGCTCAGTACTCGGGGTGCTGGGTGCTCAGTGCTCGGGGTGCTGGGTGCTCAGTGCTTGGGGTGCTGGGTGCTCAGTGCTCAGGGTGCTGGGTGCTCAGTGCTCGGGGTGCTGGGTGCTCAGTACTCGGGGTGCTGGGTGCTCAGTGCTCGGGGTGCTGGGTGCTAAGTACTCAGGGTGCTCAGTGCTCGGGGAGCTCGGTGCTCAGTACTCAGGGTGCTGGGTGCTCAGTACTCAGTGCTCGGGGTCCTGGGTGCTCCGTGCTTGGGGTGCTGGGTGCTCAGCGCTCTGGGTGCTTAGTGCTCAGTACTCAGGGTGCTGGGTGCAAAGTACTCAGGGTGCTCAGTGCTCGGGGTACTGGGTGCTCAGTGCTCGGGGTCCTGGGTGCTCAGTACTCAGGGTGCTGGGTGCTCAGTGCTCAGGGTGCTGGGTGCTCAGTACTCAGGGTGCTGGGTGCTCAGTGCTCAGGGTGCTGGGTGCTCAGTACTCAGGGTGCTGGGTGCTCAGTGCTCAGTGTGCTGGGTGCTCAGTGCTCGGAGTGCTCGGTGCTCAGTACTCAGGGTGCTGGGTGCTCAGTACTCAGGGTGCTGGGTGCTCAGTGCTCGGGGTGCTGGGTGCTCAGTGCTGAGGGTGCTGTGTGCTCTGTGATCGGGGTGCTGGGTGCTCAGTACTCAGGGTGCTCAGTGCTCGGGGAGCTCGGTGCTCAGTACTCAGGGTGCTGGGTGCTCAGTACTCAGTGCTCGGGGTCCTGGGTGCTCCGTGCTTGGGGTGCTGGGTGCTCAGCGCTCAGGGTGCTTAGTGCTCAGTACTCATGGTGCTCAGTGCTCGGGGTGCTGGGTGCTCAGTACTCAGGGTTCTGGGTGCTCAGTACTCAGGGTGCTGGGTGCTCAGTGCTCAGGGTGCTGGGTGCTCAGTACTCGGGGTGCTCGGTGCTCAGTACACATGGTGCTGGGTGCTCAGTACTCAGGGTGCTGGGTGCTCAGTACTCAGGTTGCTGGGTGCTCAGTGCTCAGGGTGCTGGGTGCTCAGTACTCACGGTGCTGGGTGCTCAGTTCTCAGGGTGATGGGTGCTCAGTACTCAGGGTGCTCAGTACTCAGGGTGCTGGGTGCTCAGTGCTCGGGGTGCTGGGTGCTCATTACTCAGGGTGCTCAGTACTCAGGGTGCTGGGTGCTCAGTGCTCGGGTTGCTGGGTGCTCAGTGCTCAGGGTGCTGGGTGCTCAGTCCTCAGGGTGCTCAGTGCTCAGGGTGCTGGGTGCTCAGTGCTCGGGGTGCTCGGTGTTCAGTACTCAGGGTGCTGAGTGCTCAGTACTCAGGGTGATGGGTGCTCAGTACTCAGGGTGCTGGGTGCTCAGTGCTCGGGGTGCTGGGTGCTCAGTGCTCAGGGTGCTGGCTGCTCAGTGCTCAGGGTGCGGGGTGCTCAGTACTCAGGGTGCTCGGTGCTCAGTACTCAGGGTGCTCAGCGCTCAGTACTCAGCGTGCTGGGTGCTCAGTGCTCAGGGTCCTTGGTGCTCAGTACTCAGGGTGCTCAGTGCTCAGTTCTCAGCGTGCTTTGTGCTCAGTGCTCAGGGTGCTGGGTGCTCAGTACTCAGGGTGCTGGGTGCTCAGGAGTCACGGTGCTGGGTGCTCAGTACTCGGGGTGCTGGGTGCTCGTTACTCAGGGTGCTGTGTGCTCAGTGCTCGGGGTGCTCGGTGCTCAGTACTCTTGGTGCTGGGTGCTCAGTGCTCAGGGTGCTGGGTGTTCAGTGCTCAGGGTGCTGGGTGCTCAGTACTCAGGGTGCTGGGTGCTCAGTACTCAGGGTGCTGGGTGCTCAGTACTCAGGATGCTGGGTGCTCAGTACTCAGGGTGCTGGGTGCTCAGTACTCAGGGTGCTGGGTGCTCAGTACTCAGGGTGCTGGGTGCTCAGTACTCAGGGTGCTGGGTGCTCAGTGCTCAGCGTGCTGGGTGCTCAATGCTCGGAGTGCTCGGTGCTCAGTACTCAGGGTGCTGGGTGCTCAGTACTCAGGGTGCTGGGTGCTCAGTGTTCAGGGTGATCGGTGCTCAGTCCTTAGGGTGCTCAGTACTCAGGGTGCTCGGTGCTCAGTGCTCGGGGTGCTGGGTCCTCAGTGCTGAGTGTGCTGGGTGCTCTGTGATCGGGGTGCTGGGTGCTCAGTACTCAGGGTGCTCAGTGCTCGGGGAGCTCGGTGCTCAGTACTCAGGGTGCTGGGTGCTCAGTACTCAGTGCTCGGGGTCCTGGGTGCTCCGTGCTTGGGGTGCTGGGTGCTCAGCGCTCTGGGTGTTTAGTGCTCAGTACTCAGGGTGCTCAGTGCTCGGGGTGCTGCGTGCTCAGTACTCAGGGTGCTGGGTGCTCAGTACTCAGGGTGCTGGGTGCTCAGTGCTCAGGGTGCTGGGTGCTCAGTACTCGGGGTGCTCGGTGCTCAGTACTCAGGGTGCTGGGTGCTCAGTACTCGGGGTGCTGGGTGCTCAGTACTCAGGGTGCTCGGTGCTCAGTACTCAGGGTGCTGGGTGCTCAGTGCTCAGGGTGCTGGGTGCTAAGTTCTCAGGGTGCTGGGTGCTCAGTACTCAGGGTGCTGGGTGCTCAGTGCTCAGGGTGCTGGGTGCTCAGTACTCAGGGTGCTGGGTGCTCATTCTCGGGGTGCTGGGTGCTCAGTGCTCGGGGTGCTGGGTGCTCAGTGCTCGGGTTGCTCGGTGCTCAGTACTCAGGGTGCTGGGTGCTCAGTACTCGGGGTGCTGGGTGCTCAGTGCTCGGGGTGCTGGTTGCTCAGTACTCACGGTGCTGGGTGCTCAGTACTCGGGGTGCTGGGTGCTCATTACTCAGGGTGCTGGGTGCTCAGTGCTCAGGGTGCTCAGTGCTCAGTACTCAGGGTGCTGGGTGCTCAGTAGTCAGGGTGCTGGGTGCTCAGTGCTGGGTGCTCAGTGCTCGGGGTGCTGGATGCTCAGTGCTCGGGGTGCTGGGTGCTCAGTACTCAGGGTGTTCGGTGCTCAGTACTCAGGGTGCTGGGTGCTCAGTGCTCGGGGTGCTGGGTGCTCAGTACACAGGGTGCTGGGTGCTCAGTGCTCGGGGTGCTCGATGCTCAGTACGTTGGGTGCTCAGTACTCAGGGTGCTGGGTGCTCAGTGCTCAGGCTGCTGGGTGATCAGTGCTCAGGGTGCTGGGTGCTCAGTGCTCGGGGTGCTAGGTGCTCAGTACTCAGGGTGCTCAGTACTCAGGGTGCTGGGTGCTCAGGGCTCGGGGTGCTGGGTGCTCAGTACTCAGGGCGCTGCGTGCTCAGTGCTCGGGGTGCTGGGTGCTCAGTGCTCAGGGTGCTGGGTGCTCAGTATTCGGGGTGCTCAGTGCTCAGTACTCAGGGTGCTGGGTGCTCAGTACTCAGGGTGCTGGGTGCTCAGTGCTCAGTGTGATCGGTGCTCAGTCCTCAGGGTGCTCAGTACTCAGGGTGCTGGGTGCTCAGTGCTCGGGGTGCTGGGTGCTCAGTGCTGAGGGTGCTGGGTGCTCTGTGATCGGGGTGCTGGGTGCTCAGTACTCAGGGTGCTCAGGGCTCGGGGAGCTCGGTGCTCAGTACTCAGGGTGCTGGGTGCTCAGTACTCAGTGCTCGGGGTCCTGGGTGCTCCGTGCTTGGGGTGCTGGGTGCTCAGCGCTCTGTGTGCTTAGTGCTCAGTACTCAGGGTGCTGGGTGCAAAGTACTCAGGGTGCTCAGTGCTCGGGGTGCTGGGTGCTCAGTACTCAGGGTGCTGGGTGCTCAGTACTCAGGGTGCTGGGTGCTCATTCTCGGGGTGCTGGGTGCTCAGTGCTCGGGGTGCTGTTTGCTCAGTACTCAGGGTGCTGGGTGCTCAGTGCTCAGGGTGCTGGGTGCTCAGTACTCAGGGTGCTCGGTTCTCAGTACTCAGGGTGATGGGTGCTCATTCTCGGGGTGCTGGGTGCTCAGTGCTCATGGTGCTGGGTGCTCAGTGCTCGGGGTGCTCTGTGCTCAGTACTCAGGGTGCTGGGTGCTCAGTACTCGGGGTGCTGGGTGCTCAGTGCTCAGGGTGCTGGGTGCTCAGTGCTCGGGGTGCTGGGTGCTCAGTGCTCAGGGTGCTGGCTGCTCAGTGCTCAGGGTGCTGGGTGCTCAGTACTCAGGGTGCTCGGTGCTCAGTACTCAGGGTGCTCAGCGCTCAGTACTCAGCGTGCTCGGTGCTCAGTGCTCAGGGTCCTTGGTGCTCAGTACTCAGGGTGCTCAGTGCTCAGTACTCAGCGTGCTTTTTGCTCAGTGCTCAGGGTGCTGGGTGCTCAGTACTCAGGGTGCTGGGTGCTCAGAACTCACGGTGCTGGGTGCTCAGTACTCGGGGTGCTGGGTGCTCATTACTCAGGGTGCTCGGTGCTCAGTACTCTTGGTGCTGGGTGCTCAGTACTCAGGGTGCTGGGTGCTCAGTACTCAGGGTGCTGGGTGCTCAGTACTCAGGGTGCTGGGTGCTCAGTGCTCAGGGTGCTGGGTGCTCAATGCTCGGAGTGCTCGGTGCTCAGTACTCAGGGTGCTGGGTGCTCAGTACTCAGGGTGCTGGGTGCTCAGTGTTCAGGGTGATCGGTGCTCAGTCCTCAGGGTGCTCAGTACTCAGGGTGCTCGGTGCTCAGTGCTCGGGGTGCTGGGTCCTCAGTGCTGAGTGTTCTGGGTGCTCTGTGATCGGGGTGCTGGGTGCTCAGTACTCAGGGTGCTCAGTGCTCGGGGAGCTCGGTGCTCAGTACTCAGGGTGCTGGGTGCTCAGTACTCAGTGCTCGGGGTCCTGGGTGCTCCGTGCTTGGGGTGCTGGGTGCTCAGCGCTCTGGGTGTTTAGTGCTCAGTACTCAGGGTGCTCAGTGCTCGGGGTGCTGCGTGCTCAGTACTCAGGGTGCTGGGTGCTCAGTACTCAGGGTGCTGGGTGCTCAGTGCTCAGGGTGCTGGGTGCTCAGTACTCGGGGTGCTCGGTGCTCAGTACTCAGGGTGCTGGGTGCTCAGTACTCAGGGTGCTGGGTGCTCAGTACTCAGGGTGCTCGGTGCTCAGTACTCAGGGTGCTGGGTGCTCAGTGCTCAGGGTGCTGGGTGCTAAGTTCTCAGGGTGCTGGGTGCTCAGTACTCAGGGTGCTGGGTGCTCAGTGCTCAGGGTGCTGGGTGCTCAGTACTCAGGGTGCTGGGTGCTCATTCTCGGGGTGCTGGGTGCTCAGTGCTCGGGGTGCTGGGTGCTCAGTGCTCGGGTTGCTCGGTGCTCAGTACTCAGGGTGCTGGGTGCTCAGTACTCGGGGTGCTGGGTGCTCAGTGCTCAGAGTGCTGGGTGCTCAGTGCTCGGGGTGCTGGGTGCTCAGTGCTCAGGGTGCTGGCTGCTCAGTGCTCAGGGTGCTGGGTGCTCAGTACTCAGGGTGCTCGGTGCTCAGTACTCAGGGTGCTCAGCGCTCAGTACTCAGCGTGCTGGGTGCTCAATGCTCAGGGTCCTTGGTGCTCAGTACTCAGGGTGCTCAGTGCTCAGTACTCAGCGTGCTTT